>NC_086284.1:106877090-107108380 GCF_963924245.1 Chroicocephalus ridibundus
CCTGAAGTACTGCTAATTATCCTTTACCCTTTTCTGGAAAGGGAAGTCTACAGAAAACACTGCTACACAGAATAGAAGTAATAACCTATTAAAAATACAAGTATCAAACGGCTCTGCTGAGCATCTGATTCACAAGCGCATTAATATTGATAAACAGATGCCACAGCTCTTCAAAGTTCGTTCCTTCCCAACTCGGAGCAGCCAGGTAGCTGGCCTCAGGCAGTTTCTTACATACACACTAGGGGAAGGAATAAGCTTATGCTTTTAGTGTGCTTTGTTTTGAATAGAGAAATGAGCTTTTAAGGCTACTAGTGTAGCCGTAAACTATAGAGAGTGAAACTAAGTTGCTCCTAGTTGAAACTTTAGCTGGAGCTCCATTCTTTTTACAGCACTCTGACAAGCTGGAGTAACCTACGCGCAGCTACAGGCCTTGAGACCTCTCAATGAGAAAGGGCAGGGTGGGGGGGAAGTAGCAAGTTTAACTTCCATATTTAGTCCAGCCTTTTGACCCACATTAATCTTAGAGGAATTAAGGCCCACACTTTCTCTCGCTGCTGCTTTGGATTGTCCGAGTTAGTTTCCTTGGTTAACCAACATGCACAAGCAAGGCGGAGTAAAAGACTTCACAAGTGAGAAATGGCAGCATTAAGTGGACAGTGTAGAGATGAGATTGCCAAGTAGTATAAGGGCGTTACCTTTTTAGCTTAGCTGATGGAGGGAAAGTAATGAAAAGGGGGAAGAAAAAGAATGAAGGAAGCTCACAGAACAGGGAGAGATGTAGGAAGAAGTAGGTAAAAGACAACCAGGTAAAAGTCTGCTTAGTGCGGTAAAGGAAAAGATGGCAAAGTATGGAGCAAGGTGCTGTAGCTGCATGGCACTTGAGACTAAGTAATAGGATGCTATAAATACAAACAGAGATAAGGTACCTCCAGGTATTGGCGGCATATGAGGTTTGGGGGAGGGCAAGCAAAACCATCACAGAACTAAGGAATTTGGAAGACACATAGAACTTTTTAAACACACTACTGAATGCAAAATACTTGCCTTTTCACTCGTAGATTGATAGTTGGTCTTCTTTCTGTTAACAGGAAAAAAAAACAGGAAAAGAACATAGGTTAAATAGTGACTTTTCTGGTGCTAGTTTTAACCCTTCGAGGACCTTATTTATGAATGCATTTTTCCTGATTTCCAGCAATCCTTAGAATTTTTCCCCCCTCTCTCAGAAAAAAATTATAATAACAAATCTGTTGAATGCTCTTAGACAGCTGTCAGTATCTCATCAACCACTGACAAATCACCTTCCCTAGCTTGTCTTTTCAATGCTTCCAGTTATGCTTTTTGTCTAGTTTGTGGCTATGCTGTATAAACAACATAGTATTTAAAAGTAATATTTGTAGTTCTCTTTAGTACTTTTTTTTAAACCTGCTATAACCTAGAAGTGCTAAAATAAACTTTCAAAAGCAAAACAAAAATATGAGGACAGCCTCCAATGAAGCACACAATTTTAGTGGGACCACTAAAATAGCTTGAGGAATTCTGACTTTTAAAGAATAAAGAAATTTAAATGCATGAAGTAAATCCATATTAAAGGTGTAAACCAGACACCCTCATGAAGCCTCCACCTGTCAAATATTTCCTGAAATGATCTGCAGGCATGGATATGAGGACAGTTCAATTTGGTTCTGAGTATCTTTTGTCCAGTTTGAAGAGAAGACAAATGCATGCCCGTAGCTGAGTTACGGATATAAACCATAACTATGTAAAAAGACACATCTCTGGACATTTATCACAGTAATAATCCTTAATTAATTTTCTCACCATCACACTGGTCCTAATAAGGGAACCAGCTGATGTGTAGGACCAGGTTTGTTTCAATGTTCAGAAAAGGCACTGTACAAGAATCATGTGAGAAAGGCCTTAAACAATCACCACAGTTACTAACTCATCAGAAATGTAAATGAAGTTTGCAGTGACTTGTGTGCTACTCGCATTAAGATACTTACTGGGAAGAACCTCCTTCTGAAAAAGAAAAAAAAATAAGATTAAAAATTAGCACAAGAACAGTTTCCTTAGCTGATTTAAAGTTCTTTGAAATAGTTATTCGTAGCTTGTTCAGCTCTTCAGTTTCTAGAAGGAGTTTCTGAACCAAATGTCTCTTTTTGGCATAGTGAGTTTCAACAGAAAAAGATTAGGTTGCTTTCAAAGGTAAATGAACTTCCAAGTGAACATGAATTCTAACAGCAGCTCTGTTAGCCTTTTACTTTTAGGCAGCGGACCTTCTCAGACCCTGGCATTTGGCATCCCTTCTGCTGAACTCTACAGGCACTGATGTAAACGCTATGGGGAGGCTTGCTGGGTGTCGAGATTTTTTGCAGCAATCCTTACAAAGCAAGGTTTCTCCACGTGCATTTTCGCCACGACCCAGAAGAGGGAGCCAGTAATTTAGTTTCCCCTTCATCAGAACTCAGCCGCTCAGAATTTTTAGACTACGAGTGAACTTGAACGGCTTGTTTTTATGTTGCCTTTCTTTGCCATCCCTTCTCAAAACCAGAGCAGAGAGGCTCCAAGAACCAGGGTTCGGCTCGCTGCTTTCCCCAGATTGCTGTTTGGTAGCCTTATGCAACTGCATGAACGTCTCCATGCCATTCATAAAGTATCTTTTGCAGTAGAAGTTGGCAAAATAAAAATGTCTGCACAATAAAGTTGCTGCTGTAATACTCTTTAGCCTTAGTACCATGGAGTTGGAGCCTTCATGAAACGGAGGACATGTTACAGTCAGCAGAAGTACAGATTGTTTCTTTTTTGACACAAGGAAGGACTGATTTTACTTTACTTACTTGTAAAGTAGCCCTTTTTTTGGGCATAAAATACTCCAAGGCCACACAATGCCATTACCAGAGCCACAAATACTACTGCAGCGATGATACCACTTACATTAAGGTCATCTGTAATTATAAAACGTAAGTCCAATGTTATAAGTTGTAAAAGTTTCCATAGGCTGGATTTTTTCCTCTAATTACTACAGGGACCTTTTGTACCTATAGGTGGTCTTTGGCCCAAGTTATGCAAGTTAATTAGTAACGAATAGATGTAGATAAGGAGTCCAAAAGCATTACTGTATCACAGCCACATTAACAGCAGTCCTTGGTACACTTCAACTGCTTAGTTTGGGTCAAAAGTAAGGAAAGAATAAGAGGGGTCAAGGGATACATATTCCTCATCATACTTATCCCAAATAAGTATTATTCGTGTCATATGTCTCTAAGGGAAAATATCTGGAAATCTTTAAAAGTCTTAAAACAAGTGTTTTCATACAGTTAGTTTGCCTAAAATAAACTAAAACAGCTGATGGCAATGTCAGGTCCCAGTCCTGAAGAACTCTTCAGGCAAGTTATTTAAAATTCAATGCTTTTTTTATTTTTAAACAGCAAGCCTTTTCAAATCCAACCCAATAAAGATCAACAAATATTTTAGCCCAGATGTCTAAAGTTAAACTCTGCACTGTGCTACGGAAACATCTAGCCATTTTTATTTGGAAGGTGATGACCCATGCCCATTTCCTGATCTAACCATTAAGAGCCTCAGACAATCATCTATTTTAGGAAAAAACAATAACATCAACAAGCAGAAACATTTTCATAAGTTTTTGTTATATATCCAAATACTTAATTGGATCCTGACTTTAAGCATGCATTAATATATGGGGGGAATTTTATTGGGGGAATTTTACCCCCAAGCCTATCAATTTTTGTGCATTGGTTGATAGCGATTTAGGACTTTGGTGAGTATTTCCACAACAGAGGGATTCTGTCATGGTAGCTTGTGGGACTCTTGCCCATAATCAACCAGGTATGCATTAAAAGCCACGATCCACTGATTTTCAGCCAAGTTCTAAGAAAGCACCAGACAACTGCTTTATGGAATACTTGGACATGCACTTCTGTGCGGTATTGGTTAGGATCTTTCAGCAAATTTGTTTCTTTAGCATCTGCTTTCCTATCACAGCTGCAAGAGCTAGTTTTATATTCTGTAAAAGTATTCATGCATTTTGGGTTTTTATAGACTTTGCCCCTCCAGACTTTGCTAAATTCTTTATTAGCTAACCAATGTTACACTTCACCTATGCTATGCAAGTCGAAAACAAACAGGCAGCATGATTTTTTTTTTTTTTAATTTTTTTTTTTTTTAAGATACGCTGACTTCTTCAGCGTTCCTCTGGCAGGTATAGATGAGCCACAGTTAAATTTCTGATCTATTGCATTAAGATCTCACATGAATGAATCTCAAAAGGGAGACTTTTCATAAAGAAAATAACCCAGTGGACGGGCACATTATACTGTACAGCTTCCACAAAAGCATTCTGAAATATTAAGGATTTCATACGGATACTGCTGTTGTGTGAAGTTCAGTGTTTAGCAACCTAAAGGCTGGCTGCTACAATAATTTTAGGGTACTACACTAGCTGCTTTTCTGTGAAATGCAGTGAGACATGTTTGTGCTGTAAGAAAGGAATGCTTTAAGTAGCCACAGCAACCACATTTAAGGAACTATTATTATCATTATTCCTCCCCCAGAATGCTATAATCAAACAAAGAGATATAATTCAATCTGGTCTTAGCTTGTCAGTTGCATCAAGCAATAAAATCATTCCCACTGCAAGACTCTTTTCCACCCTTATTTGCTTTGACACATACCAACTTGCATTCGCTTCACTGAGCATTTCTGAGATAATCCGATCCCATTGGAGGCTTCACAGTAATACTCTCCAGTGTCATTCCTTGTAACTGTGTTAAATAGCTGTTAAGACAGAGTCCAAAACCATTATCAGAATGGAAAGAAATTCAGAATTGCCTGTGGGATAGAAATTTTGACATGTCAACAGGCTTTGGTTGGTTGTTTTTTTAACCAAAAAAAAAAACAAACCTGAAAGAAAGTGAGAAATTGACCTCATAATTCAGCTCCCTAGTCACATCCCGTGGTCTTGAAATTCAGCTTCTGGCCTAAGAGGGTCTTTTAGATGGACATTTGAACTAGATGGTGTGTATCTACAAGGAGATTCTTTTTCAGTGGATCAGTACTTTCCAACAAAATACATTTTTTTAGGCATGCTCCAATTTCAGAATCCCTGATATCAGAACGTTTTGTTCATTTCACCAAAAAAAAAAAAATAAAAATTCATGTAGTAAAAAAAAATATTTCCCAGGGAAAGTTTGTGGGCTTCCCCCTCCCATAAGAAATGGCGCTTTCTAATGCTAAAGTGCATTATTTATCAAATACTACTGCTGTAAAAATGAAAGTAAGGAAGCAAGAGATGGACAGAGACTGACGTAATGTCTGTTCCAGTGTTTCTCTGTGTTTATTGTTATTTTTTTCACTAGTAGGCCTGTTAACTTTTTTTCCTTTAATATATACCATACTTTAAGATTTTCAGAAGTGATTGCTAATTTTGAGTAGTCCACCTAATTTCCACGCCATGCTGAAAGATCCACAGCACCTCGGAATGCTTAGCCATATCTCAGTTTCCAGGTTTGATCATGCACAAGAGCAGGGTGTCCCTAGAACAGCTCTTTACTTCTGAAAGACCTCAGCTGACAATGCACCGTAAGTAGTACATATCAATTTTTTTTTTTTTAGAAGGATCAAGTAGGAGCAAGTGATGGCCAGTTCTGAGGGATGTCCCCCCCACACACACACACACCACAAATAACTACAACAAAAAACACACTAAGGCTACTTACAGCCCCAGCTACTTCCCACTGACTTCACAAGTACTGGACTGGAACCTGTAAACGCCACTGGATTGTACAGATTCTGGACTACCCTTAGTGCTGCACTCCCACTGAAGTGCGCAGAAGTTGCTATTTCAGATTTTAAGGTGCTACCAAATATAACTCTGTTGACACACTGAGAGATCATTCTCACCTGGCACTCGTTTGTTAAATTACAAGGTGAAATTTGTCATTTCTATTCTAGATTCTGCTCATTTATCAGTACTGCATCCTTGCAACTCACCCAATTTATCTGTATCATGCCTATGGCTTTGTCATTGATCTGAGGCAGAAACCACCTTCTACATTTGTTATCACATATATCAGCATGACATTGATCTTCAACAAAGACCTTGTGCATTTTTGGATTAAGACCCCTGTGCATCATTGTACTAAACAATTTTGTCTTTGTGATAGCTGGTTATGACAGAGTTGGTTATTACACTTACCAGAGTGCCAGACTTTTTATTCATGGTGTAAGTTATGTTTGCTGCTCTAGCACTGCCTGTTCCTGTCTTTTCCAGTAAGGGAACACCATTCTTGTACCACTGGTACTCAGAGGGAGGAGATCCCTCAGTCTCCTTACAGCTCAGTTCCACTACTGTTCCCGTCATTGCAGAGCTGGGTACCTCACATACCGGAGTTGTTGGAGCAACTGGAAAATGAAATTGCACTTGTTACACAGTCTTATCAGCATTGTCTACATGACAACAGTTGGACAGTCACTGGTGAGGAGGTGAGCACTTGTATACATGCTTAGAAACTACCATGTTAATGAAATGAGGTGCTGGAGAAGGGACTGAAGGCAGAGTCCTGCTACTGGAGAGCACAGGAAAATTTGTGAGTTGCTAAAAGTGGAAGAAAGAGGCTTGTTCCACACCAGACTCCCCCCCAACATGCTGTGTCATCCTGTCTCCAATCTATACACCCTCATCCAACCCCAGAGAGATCTTTCCACCTCGTTTCTTGTATGGGGCTTCCTGCTCACAGGCAGAAGAGGGACAACTCACAGTATCTGTAGTCCAGCAATTCTCCCCTTCCCTGCCCCAGTATTTAAAAACAGATGTGAGGAAGAGGAAAAAGATCTTTTGTATTAAAAGAAATCAACTGGATTTGAAAAATGATTGTCAGAAAGAATAAGTGGGCTTACCACACTGTTGGAGCTAATCAGAAGTCCATGAATTTATCATCCTTTATGAAGAACATTGAGACTTCATTTATAATTTTAAAAGATCAATTATTTTTGTATGGAAACTACAAAAGCAAACATTTTCATTTCTCCCTATGTGGGGAAAAGAAGAAAACTACCAACTTCTACCACTCATCCCCTGGGAAAAATACCAGAAACAGTGTAAGAAGAATGTGCTCAGTATTCACTTTTCCCTCCTTTCCCCGACTGGGAAAGAAAATAAACAAAAAGCCACAAAGAACAACCACCTCCCCAAGCCAACAGCATCTCTCCTGTAAATAAAGCGCACAGATTGCTAACTCGCCGGCTGGCATTGCACAGGCATTGCAGCAGTTTCTCCTTCCAAAACCATGAGGAGACTGTAGCATATTGAAATCAACTGCTGCTTAGGAATATTTGATAAGTGTTGACAGATGCTGACTTTCCAGTGCCAAACTCCATGATCAACTTATCCAGAATCTCAGCCACTGAATGACTTCAGTTTAGTAGAAATGGACATTTCATGATCACATAAATCAGCATACTTACTAAGTTTGGAGAACTAAACCCCACATTTATATCAACAAACCCCTAGTTCCATTCCCTTCTAATGCAAGGGTGCATTTTACAAAGCTCTTTTGTCAAGTATGTTGTAGAACATGCATGTGCACGTGTTTATAAACCCAGCCCAAAGAAGACCCAAAAACCCAGCAGCCACACATCACATGGACAACCCCACCTTCATCACCGCTTGCCATCATTCAATGTCTTTTACAGAAGCCCAAGTAACAAAGTTTGTACCCAATACTGTGAGAGTAATAGTAGCCTCTCCCAGGCGTTGCCCCTCTTCACTCTTTGCACTGATTTCACAGCGGTATGTTGCAGAATCCTTTCTAGTCACATTCCTAATACGAATTCCTGTATTCAGCATCTCTGCTCGGCCTCGAAGATCACCTTTAAGTGAGAAATAACAGAGAGGTTTCTACTCTTTGCTTATAGCAAATGTCTGCGTCCCATTGGCTTTTTCTGCAGTCATGTACAATTTATGAACTATTGCTCATTTGTTCAGTGTTAGTTATCTATCACCAAGGAGCAATATGTAATTTCCCTCCCAAGACAGTAAGAACCTTCTACAACTTGTCCATTTAGTCCAAAAAAACCCTCAGTTCAAAAAAACCTACATCTCTTACACATTTTGTAGTTGGAAGATGGAATGCTTTTTTTCTGAAGACATTTCAAGAAAACACGCATAGCGGTAGTCAGGTGACAAAAAAGATGTAGACTTCCACTAGAGGAATGGCAATTGCTAACTTAATTACCTTACAGAAAGAACTGTGAGAAAGACCACAGCAAAGTATTTGACATTTTAACTTGGAAGGGAAAACTTGATGGATTCAGTAAAGATATTGCCATCAGACTTCTTACAATTAGGGTTGGGTTTTGTTTTTTTTTTTCCCCATTCTCCAGCTTGTTAAATTAAACTTGAAGTTGAAGTTACATTCACACACAGAACCATAAGGTCCAGTGTTTCACTAAATTAAATATATGCAGAAAAAAAAACAAGACCAGCACATCTTGCAAGCTCTACAAACTAATGAAATCGCTGTGCTTCGCTTTTACTTCTCAACCTTCATTTATTGCGTACAAGGTACCAGAGACCCATATTTTCTTCAACACATAAAGCTGAAGTAAGTCCTTTTCAGAAGATATAAACAGAAATTCTACTTCTGAAAAGAATACAAATAATTTAAAATATACAGCTGACCTTATATTTTATGTATATAAAGTTGCTGCATTATTCACATCCAAGCCTCCAGCCCTTCAGGAGGCTTCAGAAACCTTTTTATAGGATAGGAGTGCAGAGCTTGCAGTAGTTTTGGAGAGTTTACATCTGAATGTAATTTCATTTTTGAAAAATGTCAAGGAACGTGCAGTGACATTTTTCTTAGTCTTGTGGTTTGTTATATTTAACTTCATTAAAAAGGTAACTAAACATTGATGATTTTATTAAGGAATGCTTTCCCCCGGGCAAGAATTCTTTTCCTCAAACAGACAGCTGTTCAGCACGGAGAGTCAAGAGCATTTTTTTTCAGTTATTTTCACAAGGAAGTGTTGATATCTATGCTAGAGAATGACACGTTAAACCATTAGTATAAGTTTGTAGTACTCTACCTGTAAATTCACCATTGTAGTAGACAAACGAGACTTCTTGAGACTGTATTTTCTTCCATTCTATTCTTAAGCTCATCCCTTTTGAAAATTTGTGCTTACAACTAAGAATAGCCTCTAGAGGGGAAAAAAAAAAAAAAAACACGCAAAAGGGAAAATTAGAGACTTTAGCATTGTGTTTGGTACACATTCAGGCTACATTAAATTAATACTACCCCTTTGAAAGAACTTGAGCAGTCAACTTGAGCAGTCAGCAAGGGCCAGATGCCATCAGACCTTCTCCAGACTTACACAAACGCAACAAGAAAACAGAAACTAGTAATTTTCCCATAGTTCAGTGGCCTTTGGATCAAGTTTCAGATGTTGGGGACTAGATATTCCCATGTTGGATGGGCACAGATTCTGTATTACCACCCTCATTTTAGATTTAAATATTTTTGTCAGTGAGCGCATCACTATTAAAAAAGGCCTCTGACCCCATTAACAATATTTTGTGGATTACCACTCTGAATTCGGTATCAGTAGTTTAGCTGTTCAAACGTATAACTTAATGCAGATGGAAAACATACCAGTAAGATGGTTAAATATTCTCCTGAGTAACTTATGTAAGCAGTTACAGTTTCACATTGATTATTGTAAGGGTATGTGGAGGGTGAGAGTCTGCTTCATTAAGGTTTCCCAATCAAAGACCTTTTCAATGCAAAAGTGGTATCAAGTAAAGGAGGCAGTAACAAACCAAAACACAGACACACAAACATGACAAACAGGGACTAACAAAGAAGATGACAAAACCCATCAGTCTCCAAACAAACTGGTGGGACTGTGGTGTGAGCAACTGGAGCGAGTGAATGTCTCTAATATGTAGCTTGCATCATAGTAATCGTGGTCTATGGTCAATCCTATAGTCACTATGGGGGAACTAAAGAGGGAGAGAAGACATGACAAACTGTATAGGTGAGTCATTGGGACAAACTCAGTGTTTCGGTAGTTCCATTCTCCATGCAACAGCATGCTGAAATATCTCTATACATTTTTTCCTAGTAAATAACTCTTAAGTCAAGGTATTAATAAGAATTGTTGGGAAACAACATTAGAAGAAAGAATACAACCACACATCTGACTACCTCTGAATCTATTAATAAAGTTAAGTTTAGTATCTCCCAGAAACTTCTGTAGGAGAAACAAACACAATATTGATCTTGCCACCTTTAGGCTGCTCATCTTCCAACGTAGGACAGAGTATCAAAGATCAAAAGCCTTTATAGTTTTGGCAATGCCTGTCTAGCTTTCAGGAGACAAACATCCACTGCTCAATCGTACAGTCAATCTGCCTTAACCAGCACCCTTGTTCCCACTCTCAGCAAACAAGGCTGAAGGGCAATTAAGAGCTACCGATACATCTACCCACTCACCCTTTAGAGTCTGATTTCCCAGGTCTGTTCTGTAGAAAAACAAAAAGCTTTCAAGGGGCCAGACTGGTAGCCTTGGTGATGTCTCACAGGGGAAAAAAATGTCCAGACTTGAAAGAAAAATTGAGGCAGGAGGGCATTCTTTGCCAGAAACATGTTACACACGCACTGGCCGCTTCGAAAAACATGCTGTGCACTCAGGAAGCCTGAGGTTCCTGACTTCAGGTTGAGTGGATGGGTGGAGGCTTCCTGAATCTTAAGATTTGCTAAAGTTTCCTTTCCATTTTGTTTTTGTATCCTTCTAACAAAGAAAAACCATCATTCAAGCTCAGCTTGCTTTTGCTACTGACCTTGTGACAGTTGGCTGATCTCATGAGCTGGTCTATATTAGCTGACACAGAGACAGCTCAGCTGAAGTGATCTCAGCTGAACAAGTCACCTCCATCTTGAATGCGCTGCCCCTTTCTTGCATGCTACCTTTTTTGTTTCAGAAAAGCTAGCATTGATGCCCTCCCACTAATCTTACTCTGAGGAAGAGAATGACATGGAAGAAAAGGAGTGCACCCAGAACAGAGACAACATAATAAAACTCTCCTTCATCATAGTTTCCCTCTCCTGCTTTTTCCCATACTAACAGAGTCAGTGAAAAGTATTTTCCAGAACAGGTCTACTTGACTTGCATTAAGGTAGGCCCACAGCATGCTGTGCATCAACAAAGGCTCTGCCAGGCCTGGAAGAACCTTCCGGGATTTTGGAGCAGCCTGAACAATGTTTAATTTGTATTTACATCTGCTCTGGAGGCTATAATTTCATTATAGAATCATGGAATATCTCAAGTTGGAAGGGATCCATAAGGACGATCGAGTCCAACTCCCTGTTCCTCGTGGGACTACCTAAAACTAAAACATATGACTACCAGTGTTGTCCAGATACTCCTTGAATGCTGACAGGCTTGGTGCTGTGACCACTTCCCTGGGCAGCCCGTTCCAGCGACAGACCACCCTCCCATACAGTAGTAGGAGTTGGAGTATAAAAGAAAAATGCATTTCAGGTCAGTGGCATTCAGCTGAACAGCTAGGCCTACCAGCCCCTGCCATTCCCTTAGTGCTACTACACAAAAAAAAACTCGGCATGGCATCTGAGCTACGTTGAGCTGATCTCACTCTATCATACAAATAACAACAGAAAAATGCAAGCCGTATATCATATAAAGAGACAGAACCTTATCAAGCTTTAATATTACCTGAAGAGCTTCTCTCCCCCTGCCTGTCCAGAGCTCTAAATGTATTAAGGTTTTCTTCCCCCAAAGTGACAAAAATTCTTCACAGGAGCCCAAATGACAGCTTTAGAGACCTCTAAAACATTTGATTATTACCTCAAACAGATGAATAAAGCCTAAAGCTCAGCAAACAGTTCTTTCAATTCCCACCTCTCTCCTTTCCAACCAAATGCAAAGAAAAAACAAACAAAAACCCACACATAAACCACAAAACTCACATACACACTACTAGAACCCCTTTATCATTTACCCAGCAAACATCAGGTTTTCCTCCCTGCCTCCTTAACTTCTCTAGGACATTATTAGAAGTCATTTGCCATTTTACATATGACATATACATATATAAATATCCACTATAGTTACTGACAATTAAAAGTAGCCACTCAGTTACAGTTACTGACAATTAGCTGACTTACAGTTGTTCTTTCTCTAGTCCCTCACTTTTCGGTCTTTTAAGACAAGTCATTTTCCTTTCTATCAGTTCCCATCATTGTGGGTGGAAGGAAACCAAGGCAAAAGTTACAGAGTGAGCTACCAGGACTGACAAACAAGTCATAGAATCACAGAACAGGTGAGGTTGAAAAGGCCCTCTGGGGAGCATCTAGTCCAACCCAACATCAAGTAAGAGAACAAAATGAGGACAAGACCAAGATTACACAAAAAGTCAATTGAGATAGTAGGAGCAGGACCCCTCAGAAAAGAGGGATACAGTCTGAACAGCTGCACAGCTTCTGTATACGCAGTTTGCATGTATTGTGTATATATTAAAAATAATCACAGCAATACCCATACTGTACCCTTAAACTCCTCTGCTTTTACGTTTTTGTTATCTGTTTCAATGGAAATTCCAGACACTTTACGATCTGCAAGGGGAGAGAAAAAAAAGACAATTCAGCAATAAACACTTGTAATTTCATATGCGCTTCAGCATCTACAAGCAATATTTTCAAGGCCTCCTTACAGTGCACAGATCAGACACTGTCTACTAGAGAGAGCACAGGACTAAGAGCTAGATCAGGGCTGGCCATGTGGGTGGCCTTGAACAATTCCTCTTTTCTTCTCTGTGCCCTGGCACCTGTAAAAAAATAGTAATATTTCTCTTTTACAATAGCATGATAATATTTACATGTGAGAAGTTCTATATAAACAGTAGGCATTGTTTTATACCAGGGTAATGTCTCAGTCTGTTTCTAATTGAGGAGACTTGTATTAATCCATAAGTGTATTTTCCATTGTATTCCTACTACAAGGCAGGCACATTTACTGAAGAATACCATGTATAGCTTCTACAGGGTAAAACAACATGTGCAGTAATTGGCAGTTACCCTAAATTCTTGTTGAAATGAGACAGAAAACTGTAGTCAACATTTCTATAGTTTTATATCAAAGAGAGAAAAAAACCCCATACATTCTTGGATATCTCTTGTATTGGGAATACTGAAATTTCAGAAACAACAAATGAAATAACCACTAGCCCCCCACCCAGCTCCCTCCTCCCCCACTGCATGTCACTATACATTCTCTCTTAAGAGTAGAAAAGGACTCCACCATGTTCCCTCACGATTCAGAAGCATTCCTGCAAGGCCTACAAATCAGTCCCAGTTATTCTGATTACTCCACGGCAGGCTACAAATGTACCAAGTGCTTAAGATTGGCTAAATACAGTTCTTTACACAGGTTTATGTTAACTTTTTTTCTTCTTTCCAAAAACATCTAAAGTTCCCTTGTGTTTAGGACCAGTTTTGAAGACAGCATGGACACTCCTAATGCAGTCCGTTGTCTCCATCTGCATCAGCCAACTCAACAATTGCTACAGACAGTATGAATGAGAACGGAGCCCTTATCATCAATAACATCTGGAAACATAGCTTGTTTAAGAGAATAATGTTCTTTTGACTGATAGAAACTAGTCTTGCTTTACTCCTTTTAGTCTAACCCTGCTGTTTATCTCTCTCACACACACAGACCTCCTTTGTTCATCCCCAAGAATTAATAGGGGCTCTAATGGGGGAAGAGTCACACACAACCTAGCAGATGGATATCCAGTCTTGATCTGAAGACATGAACAGATCAAGAATCTTTTGCTTCTTATTGTTTTCTTTTGACAATCGTTACCTCTGTTGAAGCGTGTGCCTCATTTCTCACTTGAGTGAGTCCATTTGGGTTTTCAGCTATGGGTTCTCAACGTGGTTCTGGTGTGGGTAGGGTTAATTTTCACAAGGAGCTGGGACACAGCTGGATTGACTGACCCAAATAGGTATTTGTGGTACATTAATGGTGTTTCGTATATAATAGAATTGTGGGGGTTGGAAGGGAGTTTGCAGATCATCTAGTCCAACCCCCTGAGCCAAAGCAGGTTCACCTAGAGCAAGCTGGACAGAAATGCATCCAGGCAGGTTCTGAGTACCTCCAGAGAAGACAACTCCACAGCTCCTCTGGGCAGCTTGTTCCAGTGCTCTGTCACCCTCAAAGTAAAGTTTTTCCTCATGTTGAGATGGAATTTCCTGTGTTCCAGCTTGTGTCCATTGCCCCTTGTCCTGTCGACAGGCTCCACTGAGAAGAGCCTGACCCCATTCTCTTGACACCCATTCTTTAGATGTTTAGAAGCACTGATAAGATTCCCTTAGTATTCCTCTATCAGTAATATTGTTGCTTTCCTCTTTCCTTTGCTGTTCTGTTAAACTGCCTTTATGTCAACTCACAAGTTTTGCCTTTTCCTTCTGATTCTACCTCCATTATGCTGTTGGTGGTGGGGAGTGAGTGAAAGACCGTATGGTTCTTTTTTGCCAGGTGGGGGTAAACCACAACAGTTCTCACTGCTCTGAGTTCGCACCTTCTTTGTATGAAGGTACGATCATAGAATGTGCTAGGTTGGAAGGGACCTTTAAAGGTCATCTAGTCCAACCCCCCTGCAATAAGCAGGGACATCTTCAACTAGATCAGGTTGCCCAGAGGCCCTGTCCAACCTGACCTTGAACGTTTCCAGGGATGGTGCATCTAGCATCTCTCTGGGCAACCTGTTCCAGTGTTTCACCATGCTCAATGTAAAAATTTCTTCCTTATATCCAGACTAAGTCTTCCCTCTTTTCGTTTAAAGCCATTACCCCTTCTCCTATTGCAACAGGCCCCACTAAAAAAATTGTGCCTATCTTTCTTGTAGGCCCCCTTTAAGTACTGAAAGGCTGCTATAAGGTCCCCCCAGAGCCTTCTCTTCTCCAGGATGAACAAACCCAACTCTCTCAGCCTGTCTTCACAGGAGAGGTGTTCCATCCCTTTGATCATTTTTGTTGCCCTCCTCTGGACTCACTCGAACAGTTCCATGGTTTTCCTGTGCCAAGGGCTCCAGAGCTGGACACAATACTCCAGGTGGCGTCTCACGAGAGCAGAGGGGCAGAATCACCTCCCTTGACCTGCTGGCCAGGCTTCTTTTGATGTAGCCCAGGATATGGTTGGGTTTCTGGGCTGCAAGCGCACATTTACAGCTCATGTCCAGCTTTTCATCCAGCAGCTCCCTCCAAGTCCTTCTCAGCAGGCCTGGTCTCAAGCCCTTTATCCCATAGCCTGTATTGATATTGGTGGTTGCCCCAATCCATGTGCAGGACCTTGCACTTCGCCTTGTTGAACTTCATGAGGCTCACAGGGGCTCACCTCTCAAGCTTGTCCAGGTCCCTCTGGATGGCACTCCATCCCTCAGGCATATCAACTGCACCACTCAGCTTGGTGTAGTCAGCAAACTTGCTGAGGGTGCACTCGATCCCTCTGTTTGTGTCACTGATGAAGGTATTAAACAGTACCGATCCCATACACCATCATGGTTTTCTTCTCAATTGAAGACCATTCTTTATCGTTCAAGTCTGGCACTACAGAGTGAATTCTCCACCCAAACTCTTCCTACAGCCCTTTCCTTCTGTAATTTTCTAGGGGTTTTTTTTCAGCATCCTTTAAAAATACAGATTGTGGTTCTATCGGTATCTGTAAGCATTGCCTCTGAGTCATGGAGCAACAGTAAGAATAGGTAATTGAGTTCCCAGCACTGTAGCAAAAGTTCAGTTACTCTTTCACTGTATCCTATTGTGGTGGGTTGACCTTGGCCAGCTGCCAGACGCCCACCCAGCCACCCTCTCACTTCCCCTCCTCAACATGACAGGGGAGAAAATAAAGTTAAAAAGCTCGTGTGTCAAGAGAAAGACAGAGACTTCACTTGGCAAAGCTGTGCCCTGCGGGGGGTGGGTTAGAGCCAGCTGAAACCATCTGTGTCCGGCTCGGGGCAGCCCTGGCCGCTCACCACAGAAGCCGCCCAGCCTGGGCACCCCCGACAGCCCGGCCGGGGCACCCACATGCCATACTCCTGTATTGCTCTTCAAAGCTGCTCCTTTCTAGATCTCTCACCATCCCCTTCCAAATGCATGTCCAACATTTCTTATTTCTAAGAGAAACATATGTTCACATGCGCACATTACCAAAAGATCCAAGTTTGTGTGCAACTATCCTGTCCTTAATATGTTTTGATCTTACCATCATGTTTGCATTACCCCAAAATAGTTACAGCAGAAGTTTATAATATGAAAATAAATAAAAAGTGAAGACATCAATTCCAGCCATGCCATTTACGTACCCTTAAAGTACTGAAATAGCAAAAAATATTTGCATTACAAATAGCACTTGGAAATTTTTTCCACCCCATCAAGAAAGGAAACTTTCCTGTTGGACTTTAAAAAAAGAAATGAAAAACAAAAAATGCCCCCCCGACACACCCCATTGAAACCAGAGGAGGGAACCACCTCTCCAGTGCCTCCCAAAATTACTGTTACTTCTGCATGTCTACATCAAGCCCATCTCCTCAGTTTTGTCTAAGCTTGGTCTAGAATAAAGCCTGAAGTCATTAAGTCATTTTCCTTTTAACCGATTAAGCCCTATTTAGATTTACAGAAAAAAAACTAGCTTTTGACTTTTACCCAAACCATGTTGTTTCTAGAGCAGTAACACCACCACTCCTTTTTATCCTATATGCCAATAGATGAGAAATCAGGTTTATCTATTGAAATAACATATTCCTTCATATGTTCATGATAGGGAGGAGCATTTTGTTCTGAGGCTCTGACAGCAGCTAACACTTAGGTAGGGAGCATTTCTAGGGCTCCAATGTGTGGGCAGAGCCATTTATAAGTGACACACCAACCTTCTCTGTCTGGACACAAAGCAGCTCAAATACACGCAATTTACCACTGTATTACATTCACTGTTTCATAGACCTAGAAACTTCACTCCTCTTTAATAGAGATGTCAGGTAGCCCACTGTCACAGTCTAAGTATTGTAGCTTCTAGCTTATGGATAAGAAAACGTTATGACTTTTGGGGCAGGATCATGGTACTTCTCACTATGCAAGTCATCATGGAATTACTTTGCGTACTTTGTTTTGGGAGCTTACAATTGGACAAAGTCTCTATATTTCCTGTTGCATCAAGGGATTTATAGAATACATGAAGATCCAATTATGCAATGCAGTAAGTATAAGATACATCAGAAAAGATAAAGAACTTCAACATACACACAGCATTCCTCCTCACACACACAAACCACACATGTACATGCCCCTCTTCAAGAAGCATCAGAGTCCAAACAGTAGCTTAAGAGATAGCTGTTGTAGAGATAGCTGACCAAATTAAAACCATTATATATTCTGATCAAGCAGAAAGACAAGAGACCTCTTCAAAGCTAGAGCATCTCTTTCTTAAATTGTCTTTTTAGAAATGCCTCCAACAACTACTCAGAAACTTAGTTCTAAGCTTTGGATTTTAATTCACCATATAAAGATCAATAGTGAAAACATGACATATTACTGTACTAGTAAACTTTTTGTTCACCTTTTATACAGACTGAAAAAATAGCCCTGCTCTTTCGTGCCAATAACTCCATTTGTTTAGAAGTAAATCCCAAAAATACACACTTTCCATTTGATAACCACGCACACAGCTGTAAACTGAAACAACTAGCTGGAGGAATCATTAAGGAAAAGCATATTAGTCAAACCAAATCAAAGGAAACAGTGTGCCTGGAGGAAGTTACATGAGAACAGAATCAAAACAAAGTTATAAGTACAAGAGAAAAGGCAGTCTTGTGGTATTTTGCCAAGTTCTAAAGAGCAGGTGGTTTAGAGCAAAGCTTAACAAAGGATTTCAGAGGACACTGTAAGTTTAGGAAGTCTGATGTTCCAAGAATAAAGTGATAATGAAGACAGTTCTCCCACTGAACCTAAAAGAGAAGAGGAAACCAGACATCCGTTTGGTGTTAGCACCCTTCAGACACACAACCGCCCCAGGATAAACCATTGGTGATGTGCTTAGATGCTGATACAGACTTCTCAGCTATGTAACTACCTACCATGAGGTACTCAAGTGATACCCAGCGTTTAAACACTCATGTCTGTTTTGTCTCTCCTGTTGCCACATTTTTTTTCCTAAGAGAACTAGTCCACAGATTACATAGTCCATAAATGGGGAGGAGGGAGGAGAAGCTATCTAGCTATCTACCTTTGGAGAGATTTAGTTGTGCATAACCTTAAAAAAAAAAAAAAAAAGACTAAGTCCCATTCTTCTTAGTAGTCTAAGATGTGGCTACGACAACCGAAAGGCTACCAACCCTGCTCACAGTGGCATTGGCAGGCTTGACTATGTTAACTCTGACAGTTAACAGCCAGCAGCCGGGGCTCAGATCCACCACTCTTCCCAGCCACGTTGCTGTCAGCAGTCCGTGTTTAAGCAGCCTTCATCCTCCATCAGTTCTGCTTGGTGAATGCTAAATTCCAGCAAACATGCTGGAGAGAGATGGGGAGTATTCACAGCCTCTGCAGGAGTCTCCTGTGTTGGACTGAGTCCTTAAATGATCTCCAAAATTGGCAATTTAGGCACCAGAACATAGCTGGAAATAACTGGAGTAAACCCAGCTTCATTAAGTAAACATAACATAAACGTGGCATTAAGACTTCAAATTTTAGACAAGGGCTAGAAGAAATCATCCTGCATCATGGGCAAAAAAAAGGAAAAAGAAGCTCAACTTCAGACTTTCAGTTATCTTGAGTTACAAAATTTCTTGAATCTTAAAGATTAATAATAGAACAGGATTTACTTTGGGCAGAGTTTATCCGATTTACAAAAAAATCAACCCTGCATACCTTCAGCCAGAGAAAACAAATAAGGGAGTAGCCTGAAGGAGGGGTCTGCAGGGTGGGAATAATAAACCCATCTAAGCCCAGATGGGGAGAGCAAATCTGTATTTTAATAGGCGTGGTGCGACTGCATAAAGGGTAGTAATCCAAGAGAGAAGGCGCATTTTCTGGCTGAACAGCTAAAGGGGTGTAAAACACAAAAGGAACTTAAAAGAGTTTCTCAGCCACCCCTCCACTTATATGGCAGCTGTCAGCAGCACTTCTGTCATGTTTTGGAAACTGCTGGATTTAAACACTCAAGCAAGTTTTGGTTGTTCAGACCCCAGAGATGCTGCAACTCTCTGAGACCTGGTGGTAACACATACAGCTCTTAAGAGTAGCTTAACACGCTGTGAAATACACAGCAAGGTTTCCAACACTTTTACTGGCTAATGAGGACCTAGACCTTGCAGATGTTCTTAATCAAGGAAGGAAACCTAGGGATCCTACACTATTTATACACGTGCTATCCCTACATCAGTGGAAAATGAGAAAAGTTTTTCTAGCAGCTTGAAGAAACTGCCTTTAACAAAGAAGTTAAGTTTTTAATCCTTACAACTATAAAGAAAACTGTTCCTTGATATGAGCAGATGCAGTGCTGGTTTCCTGGCACTACAAAGAAGCTGTTCTAGGGTATCTGTGCTGGTAGTGTTTCAGGCGTCAAGGAAAAAAAAATACGGCTAGTTATTTTAACTCCTTAGACAGTACTAGAAATGCAATGTCTTGGTCTTGACTCCTGGGAATGACAGAGATACAGCAGAAGAAGCAAGCTTTTAGATACTCAGAAGATTCAAAGAATAGGAGGATGCAAGGAATGAAAGCTCACTGGCAGAGTTACACAGCTTAACTTCTATGTTATAGGCAGTGCCTTCTCCATAAAGAGATTTATTAATAACCTCATGAAAAGCCCTGTAATGAACTGCAGTTTACACGTACAGACACCTGCTAGCTTTCCCTCCCCTCTTTTTATACAAGCCTTCCCCTTTTATTCTTGGAGAAATGGGCTAGGTTTTTAGAGCAAGGGAAGAGCTGGGGCAGTGGGAAGAAAACAGCTAAATCCAATATTTGGTTTGGCTTCTTTTTTGGAAGAGCAGCTATTACAAAATTAAAATTCCATCTCTACAGCTGAGTATCTGATACACACAAAATTGACCTTCCCCCCACACCCGGTGAAACCAAAAAAATTTTCACCAAACCCAAAGGCATTTTTGCCCCTTCCAGCCCAGGCTCAGAGCCATGCACAATGGAGTAATCCTCCGCTCTGTTTGCTCTCCTGAGCAGAGCTATATTTTTGAAGCTAATAACAAGGCTAGCATCCAGATGGTAGGTCAATGAGATATCTAACACACACATATTAAGTGTCTTGCTGGGAAGTCAGCAGATACTTTTTTTTCACCTTTTTTTATTAAAAGATCCCAAATTAAGAGCAGTTGTCAAGTTTAAAAAAAAAAGAATTAAAAATAATCAAAATAATCTACAGATACTCAAGACAAAGCAGTCAAGTTTTAAGGTATCCCACCTGCAAGACCTCTATTGCAACAAAGCAAGGTGTCACCTACCTGAAGGTGTACTTCATGGTGGCTCCTCCAAACAGGAAAACTTGACAAGTAACAGGTTGTTTCAGGGAAAAAAACCCCACCAAAACACAAAACAAAACCAAAAAACAAACCACAACCCAAAAACTTAGGCTAAAGTGACAGTGTTTAAATGCCCAAGCTGATCATGTTCAAATAGTTTTTCTGGGATTTATTACGTATTACATATCCAGAGGCCTACAGCCTAATGCAAAAATATGCTATTTTATTTAGATGTATCATAAAAATAAAAACAATCCTTCACAGTCATCTGTTACAGAGAGTAGGTTTTAATCAGCTTCAGTAACTCTTCCTTCATAATGGAAGTCACATGAGAAACAGAATGCAGAATTGCATTTTCATTCAGCCAGGAGTTATTTAAACAGGGGAAGAGAAACTTTGCCAGAAAGTGACTAAAAGCAGGATTTCTACCTGTTGGTATTGGATAATCTGAGGAGCTCTCAGTCTCACAGGGGAAAGAAGTTCTTGTGTTAAAGGCCTCAACTACAGAGCAGACCAGCAAAGAGGTTTTCATTTACAATGCCTACCTAAAAATGAGTTAATCCTCGGCTTTGGGTGTACTGTTTAGTGCAATCTGGAAGGCTAGCACACCAGCTGATGGTGCCTTTATTCTTAACTTTCAAATTAAGCAAAAAAAAAACCAAACCTGAAAGTAACAGTAGTAAGAGACTGAAGTTGTCAGAGCCAATTATCTAAAGTTATCAGTAGTAGTCCTAAGAGTTTAAGACCATGGTAATGATTCATTTCAGAGCAGAGCCCCAAGGACAGTTGGCCCTGGAAACACAAAACTGGAAGCGCTTGTGGAGGAGAAAGTAGGGAATAAAAGTCAAGTAGCACGGGACAAGAAAGGAAGAGATTATTTAGGTCAGCCTTTCTGAAGAAACCGTGAACGCCAGAACTCAACAATTCCAGATAAACTGAGCAGCCTCCCAAGAGCTTTCAGCGGTCCCAACGCTGAAAGATTACTGCATGAGATGGTGTGGGAAATTCTGGGAAAAGATAAATTTATAATTAATTTTTATGTAATTAATAATCAAAATGTGAAATGCAATTCCCTTCAAAGTTTGTTTTTCCCCCTCCTCTTTTTCTACTCACACAGAAGAAAGGAACGGTTTGAATTCACAGCTTGCAAAGGTTCAGTGTAGCATGGAGTTTATCCCAACAGAAAGACAATCCAGAAAGCATACACTATTAACCAAATAAATATTTATAGCTCGCACTTTTATGAGACCCCAAACTCCGCTACTCCTCTTGTCTCCATGGCAATTCAGAGGGAGCTTCTGAAAACGGGGGATGGGGTTTTAAACTACTCAGGCTCCCACAGAAAAGAAAAAAAAAAAAAAAAGCCTATTTTCCAGCCCTCTCCCAGTCCTGCTCGACATTGGTTTCCACGGCAACTCAGCAGCAGCTCAAAGACAGCTTGTAAATGCAGCGCAAGCCTGGAGCTGCTTCAGCCGTTGCTCATTTTAAGATGCATCGGGATGCGGGCGGCTTGTGTCTGGTACCGTCGCGTGTTCAAAAGACTGCGCGGACGGGCCACGGGAGCAGCAGCCCCTGGCTGCTGCCGAGCCGCCCACCTCATACCACACGCTCCGGCAGCTCTCGGAAGAAACACATCTCTAGCGGTGCGACTAGGGGTAACGATTCAGCGAAAGGCAGGCCTGCGCAAACACCTAGAAGAACTGTCGCAGAATGGTTAAATTAAAACAAATGAGTAAGTTAAAGCAAAGCTAGGTACCCAGTGCAAACTAGCACGTTCCTCTGAAGTCAAGAGTACTCGCCTGATTTACATCAGCCGTAAAATCAGCCCTGAAACGCAAGAGAGTTGGGCAACTAGAAGAAACAAGCAACACCCCACTACCCGCCCCCCCCCTCAAAACCCACACAACCACTCTGGCCCACAATTCGAGGTAAAGATCTCTGAAGTCTCCTACAACACTTAAGTGACTTTTGCTGGAATTGCCGAGCAATTGGAAAAGGATAAACACTTTCTAGAAGTCCGTCGTTTATATACCTACAAATACTTACGTACAAATACACATTACTTATCTAAAAAACCCTGAAAACAAATTTAGTTTACTTTCCAACTGTGCCAACCAGCATAAATTACAACTCCAGTAAACACCATATGAAACTGGAGTCCCTGCTCGTTCAGAACCAGTGAAGTAATTCAGTCGCTCTCAATGTAGGATCGTATTTCCAGATGCTACAATTTTAAATCGTTCTAAGTAAATACACTGTTATAATGAAGAAATGTCTCTTCCCATAGTTAGTCTTATTCATTTAAGCTGGAATCTAATTTCCTGTGCATCCTCAGTCCTTTCTTGAGTTTAGAGCAGTTTTTCCCCAGTAGGTCTTCTCAACCCCTTTGTTATTAATCTCAGCATTTCTACAAAGCTCTTTCACTGCAGAGGATGAGTACATATGAATCTGTATTAAGTTCCAGCTTCTAAAGGTATAGGAACAGTTAACTAACCAGAATTGTGCACTGCAGACAGTAGCAGGTAGGATAGCTAATTTGACCAACTACACCCAAATGTCCCATTTTCAGCAAAATGTAATAATCGAAGCCAAGTCAGTGTTGTCACCTTATGTCCCCCACTGAAAGGGACGATACATCTGAAACACATTAATTTAAAAAGAAACCGTTCTCTCTGAAGCAAACATTGACCTAGAATATACCTCTATACTAACATGCAATGGATGTAAGAATAACTCTTTGTGGTGAGTTTTTAAAAAGGGCTTTACACGGGCTTTCTCCCATTCAATTTTTGCTGACTTTGGGACATACTCTGATGTCATTCTAGCTAGCATGTCCATAAAAAAAAAAAAGTCAGAGTCTTTCCAAAAACAGTAGGATGCTCTTTAAATACAAATACTCAGCAAGAGCATTGTGCAATGCTTTGTGAATTTGGGATTTCTGAGGAGATGTTTCCAATAACTGGGGGTGGGAGTGGTGTTTTCACTTGAACACATTTCACTCAAACCGTGATTTTTAAGACTGCATCTTATTAATGATAAACAGCACTGAACTTCACGTTTTAACTTTTTTTTCCTCCAGACGAGATTCTTTGCTAATATGAGCTGGGAACATGATGACCACTTCTCTGCTGGCCAAAAGGATTTGGTGAACCCTCCCTAATAATCCAAATGCAATTGCCAAATTAGCTCATCCCATTTTCATTCACACATGGTCTCTTACACTGCCAAGTCTGCTCAATTGTCTGTTCCTGCCAGAAGCAGCTAACAGTCAGGTTTGATGACTATTACTTTCAATCAACATCGTAGTTTACAGTACAAATGTATAACTTTAGCCTTAATTCTACAGGCCTTTAATAGATAATTTAGTTCTTTAATATAAAATTTTATAGAAGCACCTTCTGGCACATTTGAACAAGACTGAAGCCACTCCTTCAATTCAGTTACGGCTGATACATATCAAGAGGAGCTAGAACAAACAGAAGATGTTTTGCATGCTTAAAGGAGAAGGTTGATTAGAAGAAATCCTCCGGAAGGTAGAGCTAGGAACAATAGGTCACAGTATAATAGGTGCCAAGTTTTCCTTAAAGGGGATGAAGACGGTAAAAACAAAACCAAACCACTAGAGCCTTCATCACATTAAAAGCTACCCAAGCAAAACAACATATGGGTATTCAGATTAGAAAACATTAGAAGAACAACACTGGAAAGTTACACAGGAAACGGGTATAAACATAATAAAGTAACTCTGTGCTTTTTTTGTTTATTTTTAAATCAAGCAGAAATGTTAACTTGGTAATCACCACAGCTTTTCAACAGAAGAGATGTAGTAGGAGCCACATCCTCAAGAATATTTGGGTAAGGTTCGCTAATGAAGCACTCTGCTGCTTTGCGTCAGAAGAAGGGAAAGCTCAGTGTGTGACCTAACATTCACAATTCACTGGTTTGTTGCTTCACGTAATAGGATTTGATGATCTTGTTACTTAAACTAAGAAAGTACCAGCTGTTTCACTCACACAAAAATGAAACAAAAAAGATGTCAGCAATTCTGTAATGCTGTAAAACTACAACAGAAAAATAACCCAGGAGACAGAATGATTTGTATGGAAGACAAATAATCTTGTCAGAATTAACTAGTCAATCTAGTCACATTCAGAGACAGAAATAGTACCAGGAACGTGTAGACCTGGGAATTTTTATATATATTTTTTTTAAAGCAATTAGATTTTTTAAATTTTCTTTTTATTAGAATAAGCCATACCTGATTAAGGATTCAGCCCCTTGGGTCACTACCTCCTCAAATGCAATTTAATGCTTAAAAGTCTGGTGGTTAAAGTGGCTATATCTGTGATAGTCTACAGAGCATGTAAGATATTATATCACCAAAACACACATGCTACATTTCTAGAATACTACTTAGAGTCAATAGATTAACACAGTTCATGAAACCGTGACTCCAGATAGGCATATATACTGTTTGAAACTACTGTTTTCCCACATGCTTTGCCTACTTCTGCCCATATTCCCTTTATAACCAACTACTCATGAGATACTGATGCTCTAGAAACTTGTGTCACGCTATTATTGCTTAAACTGAAGTTTCCTTTAGAAATAAGACTAAATAATACCACTTTAAAGGTCCTTGTGCTCCTTCAACTGAGGTCAATTAATTTCAGTTTAAGGATCCCTTTTTGAGAAAGATGACTGAAGAACAGGCCAAGGACTATACTGGCAAACAGCAGCATAAGCATTGTGATCACATGGAACCCAAACACAAAATGAGGTCTTCGGAGTTCAGCTCTAAATTCACAGAACAATATATTTTTGTAAGAGGAGGATCAGCGCACATTTATGTAGTTATTCCCACTGTTGTTGCAGGGCTGGGCCTCTTGCAGTGAGCCTGGATGGTACAGAGCTAGCATCAGCAGAGCTATGAGTGGTCAAGAAATCAAACAAGATGCCTTGTTGAATAATAGATTGCTACCAGTATTTCTCTTCTAAGAGGAACTCATCCCCAACTAAGTAAGAGTTCAACAATTCTGCTGAATGCACCTTTGTAAAATAAGCCCATAAGCTTTTATGATTTATGAGTGCCAGGTATTGTTTTAGGGCAGATAAGGAACAGGTTCCTTACAAGAAAAAATTAATTACTTTCACAGGAAAGAGTATCCACTTCAGAGTTTACAGATATGGAACTCTTCACAGCCAAGTCTACACATATCTTCTACTTAAACGGTTTTATTTCTTAACTAAACCACTTGCCTCATTTAGCCATAGGACTTTCCTTGGATACTATCTGTCCATCCAGCACGTTTCCCATCCCAAGACAGAGGCAGCTAAAAAACATGGACTGTCTACCCTTCAGTCACCACAACTGACAACCTAAAATAATCAGATTTCATACCACATTTTTACATATAAGATTTCGGCAGGGCTCCATAAAGTTATAATACTGTAGCATATAGGTACAGGATTGCAGCCTTAACAGCAACATGACACTGTAGATGATTTTTCTAGTTCTCAGAGATTAGTCCCACCCCACAACTGAAGGTGTTTAAGTTACTAACATATCTATATTTGACAGACTATTTTAAATAGTATGCCTGCAAACAGTGTTACTAGGACTCCAGTCAACTTTTTTATGTACATATTGGACACACAAGCTACACTGTTAGTTCTATTGATATTCTCTCTAGCTATGATTTGTCCCTCTCTTTCTCTTTGTATTCATGCAATGTGAGCTAATTCAGCTTCAAAAGAAGGGCAAATTCCTCCTTACCCCCTTCCAATATTTCGTTAACTGCTTGTAACATCTAATTTCTGCTGGAATCCATACGTACAGCATCACTTCATTAACAAACAGCAACTCTGTTCCTTGCCCATCATGTCCTACCTCCAAGCTGCTCTTTTGCTTTGGGGGTGGGGGGAGTATGCACTGTTGTATACAATCCACCGTTAAAGATGCCATAAGAGACAAGCTCAACTTTGCCCCCTCCCCACCAAAAAAATTAGTTGAAGTTAAATCCAGTTGTGTTCAGAGTTTATCAAATGCTAGGCGGATCCTAAATACTGACTTATTCCCAGCTTTCTAAAGTGAAGTGTTAAACAACCTTTTGGGTTTAGTAGATTTTGTTATATATATATTCTATTCTTTTAGGTCTTATTATTTTACTAGAAGGCAAAGTATCTGCCTCAAAGGTTTATGAGTTTTTTACTTGTTGGACTGAAGACAGGCTTAAAAAGGTAAGAAAAAAAAAACAAACCCTTCTGTGCAGTTTTGGTGTTCTGAAGAAAAATATTCTGCACCTGAAAGTCTGTACATATAAGAACTGGCCACCCCTCTCCTCCTTCTCTGTTTACATAGCTTTCAAAAGCTTTGAATAAACTTTAAATAAGTTTAAATGCTTATAAAGAGACATCGCTCCATTCTTCTCTCACAAAAATCAGTGCATTCTCCCAACAGCTATTTATGTTAGAAAGCCACTGCACTCTTTGGCAACTGGGCAAAACCTTTGTAGCACTGCTTCCCCTCCCCTCTCCCCCCTAAAAAAAAAGGGGGCTAAGAATTTGAACACAGCTGGAAAGCGAACAGCAACTGTGTGTGGATTGTTACAGTCTTGAGGACTCAGCTAGAGATTCAACTAGAACATGAATAAAATAAGTAACAGAGTATGCAGTGACAGGGGAAAAGTAGAGCTGAAAACAAATTTTTTAGTTAGTCTCTCTACATATGGCGCTGATTCCCTGTTGTTAAACAGCTTCCCCAGATGACTTTCATCCACTAGAACATTATTTATTGAAAGGTTCCAAGGACGAGTGCTATAAGTACATTAACTTCTGGAAGTACCCCGAGCCATCATTTCAACAACACTTACGCTGAACACGTACTAAGAAAAGAATCACATTTACTTCTTACGACTTTACGATATTCCAGAAGACTTCCGTATCACTTGATTCAAATAGCACTAGTTGACATCCAGGACGTAGGTCTTATTTAGAAAAGGAAAAAAATAAAAATAAAGCAATTGATTTTCAAACTGAATTATGTAAAGGCCTCTTAGACTGTATGGCAAGTAGCAAACCCATACACTAATGCAGTCCAAAGGGTCGCTTCTTGATGTCTAAGCATACTTCCACTATGGATGCGTTTGCTTACTTCTCTTCCCCTCCTCTCCCAGGCACCAAGTTTGATGTTACCAGTCAATTTGGAGTGTCCGAATTTGTTTTACTAGTCACTCCAATACTACAATACCATCATTAAAAAAAAGTCTTCTGAGCCTTTACTAGCACCTGGCTGTCCCAACCCTCCCTCTTTTACATTTTCAGGTGCTGTATTGTTCTATTGCAATATAGAAATATTGATTTTCCTTTGAGGAGCCTCTCAAATGATCATGACATTCTTGTGTCTCAGTGAATCACATTACACCAGGGAGGACCATTACGTTGGTGAACAGAAGGCAACGGCAGCATTCATTGCAAGATACAAAGAATACTGAAATACTGAGTAAAACCAAAAACATTTACCTTTCAAATAAAAATATTTACTGACATTTAAATGGAAAGCTACTAAGTCTTTTCAGAGGATAAAGACCTTTTCTGCACAAACTCTTCCAACATATAAGCATTTTTAGTGATCTTTTAATTGGATTTTATATGGTCATTAAAGGAGAATGAAAGGGAAAAAAAAAAGAGACACACACACTGGGGGGATGGACAGACACAAAAAAACCCCACGCACACCAACAAACCAACAACACAACAAAAGAACTCAACCCATCAACATTTATCACATATTTTTGTTTCTGAACAGTGCTAAGCAGGTACCAGTGATGTCTTCCTAGGATATTCTACTACTTTGGTTTTAGAGATAATCCTCCTCTATTTAATTATTCCTACAGTTAAGAGTTGCAAACATCTGAAACAAGCTGGAGTTGTTTATGTGCAGTATAAGTTGCTGATTAGTTATCATCTTCTACATCTCAAGCAACGGGATGTATGCATTTGTACGTTAGAAGTTACTAAAACTTATATCCTTTTCCAAATCTTGACATAGAACACCTCAATTGGCAGGACATCACGTTAAAATTTAATTCAGCAGCAGCATTTAAAGAGTCTTCAGTCACGTCACATTTATTACAGAAAGCATATATTTCTGTTTAGAATTAACTTGCTCAACTTAAGAGTTAACTTAATTCATGCAAACACCTTTCATACAGCATGGGTCAGCTAAGTGCTTTATTCTCAGCAGGGCCTGACTTTTCTTCAGTCTACATTTTAAAAAAAGCAAGCTCAACACCAGTCAACCAGACCCGGTAAAGCTCCGTAGCATGAAAAAGGGGGGCTCAGAACGCCCCAGCCAACGCCACTGAGCAATGCCTCAAGCCAGAACTGCAGGGGCTCCCAGCCAGCAGCGCTCCACGGGTCTCGGCACACCAAAGCCCACGCTCCCATCCCCAGCCACTGTGCCCTCTCAGATTTTTCTGTATTTACACAGGGAAGCAGCCTCCCCAAACACAGAAGTACAGCCCTTTGTTATTAACTACAGCCTGCTTTATTCCCAGTCTCAAAGTGCTCACTGCCACCAGTTTGAATGGTGTAAAAGCTGCACCAAAGCCCTGACACACTCCCACAAATCCCAGTCAACCTGGCAGTACGGTACAGAAAACAAGAGCCACAAACAACAAACCAGGAATTTAAGACAAAATTTCTCACCTTTGTGGTTGACTAGGGGTAGAAAAATCAATTTAGGTGTCCCAACAGTCAAAGGGCAAAGAACCAATATTTACTTTTTAAGACCATTTTATAGAAACGAGAAGGGTACTAGAGCACAAAAGCTAAGTATAATATGCACCTAAACACACCTATGCATTCTACAGATATAATTCCAGATAATGTGTTTTTACTCATTTTTGCCAGTACAGTTGCGAGAAGGCTTCAGTTATGAACCAGGGCCTCCCAGAGATAAGTACTGTCTGTACATTCAAGTGCTAAACTGCTGTCTCAACTCACATAATACGTATTCAAACTCCGGTTTTCTGCATATCGTTTCCTCATATGTTTACAAGTATGCCAAGCACAAGCACCTCTCCAACTCTAAACCAGCTCTAGCCAACATACACAACGTCATGACTTAGCACACCACTCCCAAGAGCATCTCCCAATTTATTTCTGCAGGCTGATACACAATACATAATCATTTTGGTTTCTTTATTATGTTAATTTGAGGAAAAGTCACTCAAAAATGCGTGTTCCATCATTACCTCCAAGAACTGTGCTAGCAGTTTGTGATCAGCAAATATAGCCCCTATTAGTAATATTATCTGGTACCAAAACAACCCTATAATACATTGCTTTCTGCGATAATACATCTTGTTTCCCTTGGTGTCTGACCCAGTAGTTTGGATAGGCTTGAGAGCATTTTCAACCCTTAAGAAGTTAATCCAAACAAAGGCTCTGTAAATATATCTATTGAAACTTCATACCTGTAGGGTCTGTTCTTTGCAGCTCAAGTCTGACCATTTCTTACTTTTTCAAACAGCCAGGATCAAACTGTAGCTGTTTCAATGCAAGTTTGACCTTCTCATCTCCTATGGAAAACTGCTAAGTTTTGAACTTGTAAAAAGCAAGCATTCGAAAAGGCTTATTACCAGATTCTCCCATCATGTTTTCCCCTGTAAATAACCTTTGAGAGAAATTGGGTACCTGCTTTAATTCCTATTAACCAGGAGGGGTTGCAGACTTACTAGTGGTCCAACAACTACTGCTGTTGTATTACTTGCTGCTGTTCAGAAATGGCTGCTTTCCCCTTCTTCCTTTTCCAAGAGCTCCTTCACCTCCCAGTGTGTGTTAGAAACTGACAAGTGAACAGGACCAGATGTTCAGCTGCCAAGTTCACCTTCTGCCTGGCTTAAGAAGTTTTATATAATAAGCATTCAAGTGCTCAATGATATACTGTGAGCACAGAGGTGACAGAACTCATTGGAGACCTCCAGAAAAAGAGTGGCTTTGGAAATACAGGTGAGCACAAACACTGGCAACCCTCCAAATGCTCCTCCAGCCTCACTTGCTGTCTCATTCTTTGAAATGCATATTCATTTCCCAAAAAACCCCCACCGTATTTAGATGAAGGAAACAAATCATTTGTCTTGATTACAAGACACCATAATATTTTCTTTAAGCTTCCTGTGGTGGAATTACAGCACAATCACGTACAACATTTTGAGAAAGATGTGACAGGCTTTTCTGCAGAAGTGTTTCGTTAAAACTGAGAGTTCTTTGAAAAGTACCTGGGATGGGAAAAGACACAGCAGAAAGTAACAAAGCTAGCTTTACAAAGTTCGGGGGGGAGGAAGGTGACCTAAACAAAATAGAATTAATGACTGGTAAATGAATTGCCTTTCAGCTTCCACATAACGTGTCCCTCAGTTTCCATTAAAATGCTTACCCCATGGTAAATTAGCCACTAAACTAGAAAGTAAGAACTTGTAAACCATCTATTTCCCCACATCTATGCAATAGTGCAACAAAGTTATTATGCTGGAGAAAAAACCCCAACCAACCAACCAAGGAAAACCAGCAATAAGATAGTTCATTGGGTACATCCACAGAGACACTATTTTAAGCAATTTTTTTTTTTTTTTTTAATATTGTTGTATAACTTCAAGGGAACCCTAATTTAGCCATTCCATATGGCCCTGGCAAATAGTCTGCAATGACAAGTACAAATGTCTACCTTGTGCTTCAATTGTTTTGATATACAGGACATTTATATTGCAATGCAGCCATTTCTGGCTGTGTGAACTTTTCTTAGTAATCTTCCTTTACGTAAGCATTTACTCTGGAGTCACCTCTAGCACTGCTAAGAGAAAGTACGACACTAAGACTTTCTTCGAGAACAGTATTCCTAAAAGGGATCGCCAGCTGCTGGGAACCAGCGATGAACAGACTGTCTTCAGAAGTGCTCCAACAGGAAGATGACATTTTGAGTGTTGATGGAATCTAAGTAGATCATGCCATATGTAAACTTTAAAATCCCAGTTTCAGAACTAAAATACTAGTTGTTCCTGCCCCTCCAAAAGCACTGACAAGTGAAGTCAAAGGTGAAGTCAAAGTTCAGCTACTTGCGAGTTCTTGCCTAGTCATCTGTGATGCCATCAGCCAGTTTCTGCAGCAGAACCTGGCAGCTGCTGTGTTACTGCCAAAACAGCCTGCAGTAGGAAAAATAGGTATAATACAGGAAACAATTGCAAAAATATCTTTGTGTTAATTCAGTTAAATAGCCAGTGAGAAGACCTCATCCTGGCTCAATTAGATCTGCTAATCACAGAGGTAGTTTTAACTCTCATTATTGCTGCCAGATGCCCTATAGTATTCACAGTTACCAGCAATGCATGTCCTATGACACAAACAAAGAATTGTTGCAACGTTAAAGCTGAGAAAACAGGACCTCAGAGGCCAAATGACAGCAAAAGCAAGCCTTCCACTTGCATACATCCACCTTAAACAGAAGAAAACAAGAGGTATTGTGACTGTCTTGATGTCAGATTTCCAGGTATGTTTCCTGTCGCCTGTATGCAGTGAGGGAAGACAGTGACCCTCATTTTTTTTTTCTTTTGCATATCCAGTAGCAGCCTGCAGGTCCAGTAACCTGAACTAAGGATACTGCAGGGCCAGCCAGGGACCAGCCCTCTCTGCCTCCTCTCTGCCAGGGAGAGAAAGGAGAGAGGCAAAGCCCTTATCACAAAATAGCCTTGCTACTGGGTGAGTCCTCTCAGATGAAGATTCCTTTCCAAGCAGCGTGCATAAGTTTAAGGCAAAGAGCGTGACTGATCAAATGCAGTAAAGGCCATGATTTCTGAGAGACATACCAATAACTCACACACAAAACTTCTTCTGAGCCTTAACCAAGACAGTGAAACTGAGACCCCACCTGGAGTACTGCACCCAGCTCTGGAGCCCTCAGCACAGGAAAAACATGGACCTGTTGGAGCAGGTCCAGAGGACAACGACAAAGATGATCACAGGGATGGAACACCTCTCCTATGAGGACAGATTGCAAGAGTTGTGGTTGTTCATCCTGGAGAAGAGGAGGCTCTGGGGAGACCTTATCCTGGGCTGCATTAAAAGAAGTGTGGCCAGCAGGCCGAGGAAGGTGATTCTCCCCCTCTATTCTGCTCTTTTAAGACCCCATCTGGAGTACTGCATCCAGTTCTGGGGCCCCCAGCATAAGAAGGACATGGACCTGTTGGATTGGGTCCAGAGGGGAGCAACAAAAATGATCAGAGGGTTGGAACACCTCTCCTGTGAGGAAAAACTGGGAGATTCGGGGTTATTCAGTCTGGAAAATAGAAGGCTTGTTGCAACCTTTCAATACTTAAAAGGGGCCTAAAAGAAAGATGGGGACAAACTTTTTAGCAGGGCAAGGGGTTATAGCTCTAAACTAAAAGAGGGAAGATTTAGGATAGATATACGGAAGAAATTTTTTACATTGAGCATGGTGAAACACTGGAACAGGTTGCCCAGAGAGATGGTAGATGCGCCATCCCTGGAAACATTTAAGGTCAGGTTGGAAGAGGCTCTGAGCAACCTGATCTAGTTGAAGATGTCCATGCTCATTGCAGGGGGGTGGGACTAGATGACCTTTAAAGGCCCCTTCCAACCCAAACTATTCTATGACTCTATAAGCTAGAAAGGAGCACGTCTCCCTTTTAAAGACAGGGATGTCTTCCAACCAAGTTCTCAATTTTTATCCATTTCAGAAGCATTCTGGTATCTTGTGCAGTGTCACCACAGTCATAAACAAAAAAAGTTAGGCTGAACATTATTAAAAAACATTGCATTTCTGTAGTTAATTATCATTTGTTTCTTTATATTTAAGAAGTTTACCATTATCTCACAGCCTATATTATGTTGTCTAAGAGTCTGTGCAGGTTTGTAGACCACTGGCAGTCCACAGCAAGGAAACACTGCTTCTCAACTAAAACAGCAATAGATCTTCTTTGATGTCTCTTCCCCGCACTCCCTCTCCAAAAAATAGATAGTCTGGTTTATAGTATTCTGTTGTAAAGATATTACTAGAGAAGTATGCAGTCTTACAAATTTAAGAAGTCCCATCTCACTTGAATATGGACTCACATTTAGAAACCAGAGTAAGTCCCTACCAAGTTAACCCAGCAAACAGAGAGGGTTCAACAGAAGAATCAACAGGTTGACAATATTCTCAATGTTGAATACATCACATATAATCAGGAAAGCATCATTTAAAGACTGTCAATTCCTACAGCCAATGTAGTTATGCTTTATGGTTTCTTGTCAGGGGGCAAGCCATAAAAGGCTTTTTTGGCCTTGAACCTCTGTATCTGGCTGAAAGATTCCTGAATACTAAGGAGGTGTTTGTTTTAAAGCCAAAACCAAACAAAAACCCACATACTCACCTTACTTATTGCTCAAACTACCCCTGTGAGCTCTGTCAAATGTTTATGTAAGACTACTATTTATTGCCCCTGCATTGTCCTCAAGCAGACACATTGTACTGGATTTGCCCCCAGCATCACCAGCTTCAGTTTAATTTCTACTGCACACTAATGCAAGAAAAAAAATCACACCTAGAAGTTTCACAAAAAGTCCAGTTCATCAGTACGTACTATCTCCTCCAGAGTAGCCATGATGATTAATAACAACCATTTTCGTACATTTTCTGACTGTCGTGCCAGCAGGGCTCACAAGTCTTGCTCTGTGGCACCTTTTAAAACTTTCCAGATAACATCAATTTCAGGAGATCATGCTGACAGAGAATGTGATTGAAGATCTCCAAGTCCCTTACTTTCCTCTAAATTGAAGATGAAAAGAGAGGCTTTAACTCAGAGAAACTACTGTTCCTGTGGGTCATTTGTTTTTCCTAGTAAGTTCTCACTGAAAAGCAATCCAAACCTCATCTACCTCACCACTGTTATGCTAACATCCGTTCACCAACAGCTCTTAACTTCTGCAGCTAAACTACCACGCAAGTTCTCTAGACCTACTCCACAACATAACGTTTGCGCGCTTCAGGTATCAACCACTACTTTCTTGTCCTCATTGCTTTCAGCCCATTCCCCACTATCTCCATGGCACACTAGGCCCCAGTCCTACGTAAGAGACCACTCAGCCCATACGTCATCTGACTTGGGCGCCAGTATTCCTCAGTCTCATTGTTCATGTGAACATATTCCAGCCACAGGAGCAGCAGCAGACTCCCGATTGCCTGGATTTCCTCTGGCTCACACAAACAATCAGCATTTGCACACCCACCTACAGTCACTTTCTTCATGCCACGACTTCTTATCAGCACCTTGCTGGTAAACTTTCTCCCCACCTGGTGTTTCTTGGTAATTGGGACAGGAAGAGGAAAAAAAAAATGCAAGTCTGACAACAATGCAGGCACCAGACTTTGATCTAGCTGTACTGCTTGCAAACCAGCTTCTATCATTTCCTCACTGGTCAGAGCCAGTGCTGCTGGCCGACACAACTAACCAGAAAGCTGAGCAGCCTCAAAACACTGAAACCTGTCACTAAAAAAAACCATAGCAGCCTCATCTGCTCAGATATATCCATGCAATTAGCAACAATTGAAGAAAAAAAAAAATCAAAGAAATAATTTTTATCATTATTTACTATATGGAAAAGAAAGTCTGTGCTAGCTGCCCGACTAACAGCCCAACATTTCCATAAGGTCTTGTAAAAGCAAAGAGAGGGGAAAAGGAAAACCACCACCAAACCAAAGACCTAACAGCCACACACCACTTCAAGTCTCTCCTTGACGGGACTCATCCCTCCTCTGCAAAAAAGGAGTTTCCACAAAGACAAGATTCTGTTAGGTGCGAAGGAATGAAAGGTAAACTACAAAACATAGCCAGCATCAGCACTGTGGATGTCCCCCATCCACAGTGGACTAAGAACCCATTCCAGGCTGATCTCAGGCTGTTGCTCCATTGCAAGACTACGCTACATAACTCTTTTCAGAACACTATTTCCATGTACAGCCTCCTTCCTTAGAATACCAGCAAGACACAAGAAGCATACAACAGGAGCACAGTAAGATGTGATCTGAAAGTGACAGCCTTATCACACGACTGGCACTGTTAGCACTGTATATTAATTCACTGCTTCTTCACAGGTATGTGGCCCCACGATCTGTTTTTTTTTTTTTTTTTCTTATTTGCAGGTACTTTCTGGGTGCAGCAGCTTTTGCCAACTTATTTTAATATTGCCCTCGCTTTTGTTTTTAAGGAGTTAGACAATAGGACTATACAAACACTGGAAACATAAGCCTGTTCTGGAGCTGCAGCATCCAGTGCTGACAACAGAAAACACACTCTCACTTGCTGCTTCATCCCGTAAAGGCTATCAGAAAAAGCAGAGTACGCAGCCCGCATCCTGAAGTTCGCATCACTGCGGAGAGCCGCCGCCTTGCGCTGAAACAGGCCCGGCTGAAACAGGTCACATCTGTGTGACACCACCAGACACATGGAAACCATCAGGGCGCAGCGCTGCCCCGGCCCCGCCGCGGGACGCCGCCGCTTTTCTTGCCTTCTTGGCGAGGCGACTTGGCTCCAGGGGCGAGGGAGGGGACAGGCCGACCCCCCGCCGCTCCCTTCCCCTCGCCCCGGAGCTGCCCGCCGGCTCCCCGGGACCCCGGGCAGCGCCGCCGCGGGGGCGGGCGCGGCTCTCGGCGGCCGGGCGCCCCGGGGCCGAGACTTTCCCCCTTCCGCGCACACTCACACTTCGGGGGGACGGTCCCCCCCGCGACCGGGGCGTTGCCGGAGGGAGCGGTACCCCCCACACCGGCGATGGGACGCGGGCACTTACAGCTCAGGACCCCCAAGTAACCGAGGAGCAGCAGGCGGAGGCTGCGGCTCGCCATCTTCCCGGCGACGGCCGCTCCCCACCGGCGGCAGCGGCTAATAAGCGGCCGTGCGACGCCGGCGGCGGGGCGTGGGGCGCGGCCGGAGCGGGGGGCGGCCCGGCACGGCCTCGCCTCGGCCCGGAGGAACCGGGGGGGTGGCGCCGGGGCTGCCCGGGGAGCGGCCACCGAGCAGGTGCGGCGGCCGGGGCGCAGCCCGCTGGGCTCTGGCTCTACCTCCGCCCCGGCAGAACCCCCCCTCTGCCACCGCTGCCCCAAAACTTTTAACGTGTCGGAGGAGGCTCCTCCCCGCCCCGCACCGGCTGCGGGGGAGCCGCGGCACCTCCGCGCCAGCTCCGGGCGCATCGCCCTTCACCTCCTCCTCTTCCTCCTTCTTCCTCCTCCTCCTCCTGGCCATGGGGCCAGCGCGGAGCCCCCGCGCATCCCGGGGCCGTCCTGTGCTGCATTCAGCAGCTCTTCCCTCCGAATTACTTGTATTTATAAATCGCGAGGTCTTCGTAAGCTCAAGGACATTTGTTGCAACAGAATAAACTTTTCGTTACGAAGAGCTTAAACCTCTCAGAGAAGCCCGTAGTCCCTGTTGTGGTACGTTTCCCGAAAGCAAAGCCAGACGGTGGGTGGAAGTAGGAATTTACAGGGTGAAATCACGGAACAAACCCGTGGATGTGGCGGGCGCGAAGGGAGCGGGGTGAGGATGGGGCGGGCGCTGCCGGGGGCCGCAGCGGCTCCTTGTGCCGGAGAAAACCCCACCGACCGCGGGGCACCTCCGTTATCCAGCAGATGATGGGTGCTACACGGCGACCTTCCAAGCCTTTTCCCTTTTTTATTAATAGTTTATACCGGTCCAGGAGATTCTTGATTAAATATACAGGAGGTGTAATGGCCCTTTAAATTTATGAATCGAGGAAAATTACTCATTGTGACAGTTGATAGTGCATCTGAGTAGTTCCTAATGACATCTTAAAAATATATTGCCACTGATGTAATGCGGTTCTATAGCAAGAAAAGTATCATAAGCATTTATTTGATAATCAGAACAGTAATGTTGGCTACATTTTGTTAAACTGTAGCAAAATGAGGAAAGATTATTTATAAATAAAATCTCTAGCAGCTATTTTAATGGAGACCGAAGAAGTAGGATGCCATCAACAAAATCTTCTCGGCTTATTTTTCACATGCAAAAATGTATTTAGAATACAAGTAATATTTCTGCAAAAAATGTGCACATATATTTATATGACCAGTATATATTACTGGTACAATGGTGACACACATTTAATAAAATCAAAACTATTCCACAGACAATAGAAAAGTGCTTTATTTTGTGTGGCCCAACACATCATAACTTTAAGCATATACAAACTTTCATTGATTACAGTACTGTTTAAAGCCACACAGTGATTGAAACACATTGTTGATATAAAATTTAAATATCTGGGAGGGGCCTGGTGGAAAAGGTATAGAGGTGGGGAATGTTAAGAAATGGCAGTATGGAATTAAATTAAGGGATAACTTATAGGATGGCTACTAAAGTTGATGTAATGACAATGAATCGATGTGGGGAATGAAGAGATGAAACGTGAGGAGAAGGTGTTCCATTAGGCAATGGGATGAAGCTAGACTAGTACAGCAGCCTTTCCACCACAGTAAGCGTTCAGTTCTAATTGCCCAAATACTTTGACTCACACATGGGGTTTAATTTGGATTCATTAAGATGACTCTTATACCACTGTAAATCCACTTAAATGCATAGGGTTTATATAAGCATGAGGTGAAATTCCTTTTTTTACACTGTTCACTCTTTTGTTTCTGTTGCAAGTGAAGCAAAGACCCAGTGCACAGGGTTGTCTCCCCAGGCTGTTTCTGACTTTTTCTAGTATGGTTTCACAGTACTTTCACAGTTTCTTTACATTCCTCTCTCTTATTTCAGCAACAACTAGATCACAGTTTCTCTGCTCGTTTTTTACAACTGCAGGAAACACCCGTAACTAAATGAGAGTATTCTGAAAGTGTTTACAGAGTTATTGGAAAACTGGTTGTAATGCATATAGTTCATTTAATGTATATACTTTCTCTGTATGTACTTTGATGAACAATGGTATTCTTAAAATACTGTAAGTACTTTGTTAGAAGAGTACAAGACTGCTACACATATTTTTAAACTCTTAAGTTAAATGTAGTAAAAATATTTTCATTAAACAGCAGAGAGAGCCCAACATGGGATTAGCAGTTATTCTTGGAGAGTTTTCCAGAGAGACTCCTTTTTAGAATAATAAAAATAGCCTATAATTAATGTCTGCATACAGAGTGCCAGTCAAGAATAGCTATCTTGTTTTGTAACAACTATTCTAGTCAAGTTCTTTGTGTAGAAAACCCTCTAAGAATTGTGCGGAAGTGCAACACGATTTCAAGACTTGGACGCTTCTTAAGGATCTCAGTAATTCATAAACCAAAAGATTACCCTAATTTCATTAGATGATTTTTTAGATAAATCTACATTCTAACAGTGTAATGGAATTCATTCTTCTCTTAATTAAACTTTTATTAAGACATTCCAGATAGATAAGAGAGGAAGATGATTATGATTCCTCTTCTCAAAAACATGCATAGGACAGGCGGAAAAGTAATGCGCTACAAGAAGAGAACTGTCTGCTTAATTAATACTTAGAAGTGTAAGATATTAATTCCCAAGTAATCACCCATCTGTCATGGCTTACACATACCAAACTAGAAGACAGTCATGGGAGAACTAACGAATGTTCATCCTTGCACCTCCGTTAAAAAAAGATGTTAATTAAAGGCAATGCTTCCCTAATATATCCCATTCAGGCATAAGCCTGATATATCTCAAGTTTACTTGTTGAATTTAAGTAGATCGACTAGTGTAACCCTAGTTTCATGTAAGCAAGTGCATATTTTTTATTGTGTTGATGAGCAGGTAGTATGGATCTGGGATGATTTGTGGGTAGCTCATCTCTTTTGGCTGAGTGAAAGCATCGAAGATTACAGGTCTGCATCACTTTCCCCCTTTCTTCCTGGGCTTTCCTAAGTTCAGTGTTCTTTAAACTTTTTAGTGTCTCTTAGCTGATCTATAATAGCAGGTAGCCCAGGAAGGCTGCTGATAACCCTGCCTGGTTATGATGAGAGGAGCTGGGGGGAAGATGTAGGAACTGGAGCCACTGAGGGAGAAAGTAAAAGACACAGGAAAAAAACACTCCTGTGCATAAGTACACCTATATCTTTATGTATATGGAGAGTTGGAGGGCTAATTGTTATTGTTTAGGTTTTGATCAAGAAGACATGATTGAATATTTTTCCATATTTAAAGAAGAAACAGATTTTTTCATATTTCTAAAAGAGGAATGTTGCGTTTGAGGTGGTGAGAGATGTCATTTGAGACTTGTGGCCACAGCCTGTGAGTTAAATCTCTGTACACATCTTTTTTCCAAGCACACCAAATTGCTGTCACATATGTTTGTTCTAGTAAGTGCTGAAGACAGGAGCACATAGCTGTAGAGCGACTGTTCTAGAGTGACAGGACACTCTCTGGCAATGGGACAAGTTGGGAAACCTATTTTGTAAAACTGCTAAAACAGATTCCATTTAATTAACTAGCTTGATCACCAAAATACGTATTTCATGCTCCATGTCACAAATGTTGTTTCTGAAACTTATTGATCAATGTGCTATGTATTTTTTGTTGTGCCTGATACTATCAGCCTGCAGTACATTGAATCTATCGGCTTGAAAGCCTTGCTCTTTAGTCTGAAGAATTATCAGCAGCTGTGTGTAAGCACATGGAGAGGTTGGTATCTACAATTTAAGGGATATTTTTTAACTTTTGCAATTTTAACTTCCACCACACCTAGCTTTTTATAATGTTCTGGGGTATTGCTTTAACCGCTATCGACTCTTTAGTCCTTTCTACTTCTTTGCCTTGTCTCCTTTCTATTTCTGTGGCATCTTGTTATTTTGTTTCACTGTTTCATGTTAATTACTTTAACTGCTGTCTGGAAAAAAATCTGATTTAGCTAGCAGATTATCTGCTTGTTCTGTACTTCAAAACTGAAAACTGTGAGCAGCATAGTTTTGAGAAAAGAAGCAAAAAAATATTCAGATATTCTTTTTTTCCATGAAGCTGTTGTGGATGGCTGTTTAGAGAGTATACCATAGATTAGTTGCCTTGCTATAATGAAAAGGATTAGAGCGCTGTGAGTGATAGAACACTGTATGTCTATTAGACTGTTAAAATATTTCCTATCTAATGCGCCAGCCAAAGTTGAAGCAAGAAAGCCAGAAAACGTGAGGGTAGAACAAGATAACAGTAATACAAATTACTTGTTCTCAGCAGCTTTTTTCTGTGGATACCTCCCCCTCCCTCCATTTTCTGGAATGTCTTGTATAATTTTATCTTTGACTTGCAAAGTACAGTATTAATGCCATGTTTTTCAACTGAATTTGCAAGATTACTCCCACTGAGCAGACAGCTCAGTAGCAATCAAAGGTACATTTCTAAAAAAGATCCACTGAATTGGATGGCACTGGATATTTCCTGATTCAACCGAGGTGACCGTGGACAATGCATGAGCCACAATGCTGATGGTGGTAGATTCAGAATTATGTCACTACAGTGTGCACAGTGTGCACAGGAATGTGTATATGAAGCTGCACTTTAAGCCAAGTCACTGAAATAATGTGAATAAAACATAATCTTTCAGCAATAGCGATCCTATAATTTGTACCACTTTATAATTTGTACCACTTCAGTGATCTCGTGTTCAGTGCTGCCACGGTTGTCTACCTAGAGGGTAAGCAGTGAGAAACAGATAAGAATGGCAAAGGGAGGGGCAGGAGTTTTTAAGCCAGTTCTGCTTTTGACCTTATCTTGCTTCTCAGCACAAGAAGGAGTGGATCCAGAGGAGGCCACGAAGATGATGAGAGGGCTGGAGCACCTCTCCTCTGAAGACAGGCTGAGAGAGTTGGGGCTGTTCAGCCTGGAGAAGAGAAGGCTCCAGGGAGACCTTATAGCGGCCTTCCAGTACCTAAAGGGGCCTACAGGAAGGATGGGGAGGGACTCTTTATCAGGGAGTGTAGCGATAGGACAAGTGGTAACGGTTCTAAACTGAAAGAGGGGAGATTTACATTAGATATTAGGAAGAAATTCTTTCCTGTGAGGGTGGTGAGGCACTGGAACAGTTTGCCCAGAGAAGTTGTGGATGCCCCATCCCTGGAAGTGTTCAAGGCCAGGCTGGATGGGGCTTTGAGCAGCCTGGTCTAGTGGGAGGTGTCTCTGCCCATGGCAGGGGGGTTGGAACTGGATGATCCTTAAGGTCCCTTCCAACCCAAACCATTCTATGATTCTATGAGAGCCATGCATGGTCATGGTTTGTCACTTACCCATTACGGTTGGGTCACATACTACAGCATAAGAGCACTTAACAGGGTTACTGTTGCCTTGTAGGGCAACCTCCCATTTTCTTCTGCACATTACAAAATAACATCCCTAGTTTTCCTGAAAGTCACAGGGCGTTGTGAAGTCTGATACCTTATAATTATTCTTGGACATTTTTTCACTTTTGTTACCTGTGTCTTCTCGGTACCGCAAACATGGTCCATGTTGTGACACACTAAAAGCTGCTGGCCTTCATCCAAGCTCTTCCCAGAGTACTTCTCAGTTGGAAGGCCTTTGTCTTTTGGCATTGAGGGATCAATAGCTTGGGGGAGACTGCACGAAGCCTTTTCATTTACTGCCACATTTGGCAGCTGAGAGTAACCCCCAGCTGGCCCTTGGCTCAGTCCATGGGGTTTGTGTGGACCCAGGGATTTTTACCATTCCACAGAAGCTTTAAGTAAATATATTGTAGTAAACAGAGAAATGATATTACAGTTGTGAGCCAGCTATGTCAGCATGAATCAAAAATAAACTTGGACACTGAACTTTTCAATTAACCCCAAATCTATGCTCTTGTTGTTCCTCTTTTCTGCTTTTGTCCAGGGGCTATAGAGATGCCAGCTGAACCCTGGGTGAAATTTCCAGCGGCTTTGGATGTCTTTTGATTTCCACTGAGGTGTAAAGCTTTGCACTGTCACTGCATTGGACAGGGATTACCAAAAGGCAGAGGGCTACAACCATGCTCCTCCTGTGGTCTTCAGTGTGTTACAAGTCCCTGATGGTTTTTATCTGCATTGAGCTTCCAGAGCAACATCAAACAAGTGGAAGGAAGGACCAGATATTCTACCACCATTTTTCTGAAGATTTAGCTGATTAAAAAGTTGCAAATACTTGTACAAAAGAAGATTTAGAGATTAGAAGGTCGCAATTTAAAACAGAGAGAGAGAAAGACATATAATAAAGTGTGCAGTATCAAATAGGATTTTACTCCTATTGTTCAAGACTTCCTCAGAGTGACAGAATGGGGTTTGTTTCTGTCATTCCCTGAACATTTTGAATTTATCTCCTCATAGAGTAATAATGTTCTTTTTATACCCTAAATTATGAACTTTGTTTTGGTTGTGTTTTTTCTTTCTTTTTTTTTTTATTATTATTTAAGTCAAAACAATTATGTGATGTGATCATTGACCGCATATGATTCCTCAAGTCAAAGAATAAAAAGTTAATAGAAGAAATGGCATAGTTGAGCTATAATGGCATAAATAATAATAGCATCTTTGTGTTTTCTTGGGACCTTTCACCTCAAGGCTATAAACTGTTTTACATACGCAAGTATGTAGCCTACAATAAGACTGGTGCACCAAAAAATAATTTGTATTTAACTCGTTTGAAAAAATGAGGAAGCAGGATAATTGACTTGCTGAAATTCTTAATCTATCAAATAATGTAACAAAGAGCACCAACAGCTACTGTACTCGCACACCTGGTTTTCTGGATGAGAGCTCGGGTGAGCAGGGAAGCCAGTGCCAGGTATGGAACCAGGAGGGGCCAGCTGTCCTGTTGCTCTGCAGAAGGGTTTCCACAGTGGAAAATGCTCTGTCTGTTGCCGGCCCTTGCCAGTAGTAACACATTTATTTTTTCGGTGCTGAGTTTAATTACAACCTTTAGCTCTTAATGACACTAATTCAGTGTAACTGTTTGCAGTTGTCATTCCTGATGGCTGTTGTTGTATCTTTGCCAATTGAGGATTGAGCTGAAGACCTCCATCAGCTAAACTGAAACAAATTCTAAGTTATTGCATAAATTTTAACATATTTTAATGCAAGCCATGATTTTCCTACCTGTGCAGTAGCTAGTATGTGCTTGGCTTCAATCTTTTGGGGAGGAAGGACAGTAGGGATGTCAGCGATGGCGAAGGGGAGCTGGCGGTGAGGAGCTGCAGTTACACATGCCTGCCGGTTGCCTAGGCACAGCAGGGAGCTGGGCACCAAGGACCCTTTCCACCAGCCACCAGGCTGTTAACATTAATGCTGTAACCCCAGTACTACATATCTGCAATCCCTACTACGAGAAGGCTGAATCATAGAATCATAGAATACCAGGTTGGGAAGGGACACCAAAGATCATCTGGTCCAACCTTTCCTGGCAAAAGCATGGTCTAGACAAGATGGCCCAGCCCCCTGTCCAGCTGAATCTTAAAAGTGTCCATCATTGAGGGGAATTCACCACTTCCCTGGGGAGATTGTTCCAATGGCTGATTGTTCTTTTTGTGAAAAATTTTCCTCTTGTGTTCAATTGGAGTCTCCCCTGGAGTAACTTGTACCCATTACCCCTCATCTTTTCCATGTGACTTCTGGTAAAACGTGAGTCTCCTTCTTCTTTGTAGCCACCCTTTAAATACTGGAATATGGTGATAAGGTCTCCCCTACACCTTCTTTTCTCAAGGCAGAATAAACCCAATTCTCTCAGCCTTTCCTCACATGGCAGGCTTCCCAGTCCTTAGATCAACTTGGTGGCCGTCCTCTGGACCCTCTCCAGCCTGCCCACATCTTTTCTGTGTAGCGGAGACCAAAACTGAACGTGGTATTCCAGATGTGGCCTGACAAGCGCTGAGTAGAGTGGGATAACGACTTCTTTATCTCTGCCGGTGATGCCCTCATTGATGCAACTCGGCGTCCTGTTGGCTTGCTGAGCCGCAGAGCACACTGGTCACTCATACCGAATTTGTGGTCCACCAGGACCCCTTACACCTTCAGGCCATCCAAAAGCTGCTGGTTTTGGGGATGACAGTACTGCCTGGCGAAATGGGGCCAGCTGAGGCAAAGGGAGGGCAGAGGGGACACGGGTGGCACCCACAGCGTGGCGGAACGAATACGTACAGAGCAGGGCCTCTGCAGAGAGAGCCAAAAGCCAAGGGCTAGTAAAGCCGATCCCCGCTGCGCTGCGGGCAGCCGCCGCCCGCTCTTCCAGCACCGTCCAACCGCCATCGCGCTGCAGGAACCAAGGGGGCCCCCGTCCCGCTCCCGGCCCCGGTTCCCACGGCGCCGCCTGGCGACCGCTGGCGGAGCGCCGGGCGGAACCGCGCTGCCGCCGTCGCTGTTTCCCCCGGAACACGGGGGAGGAGGCACCGGGGCGGCGGGAGTGGGCCGGAGCATGGCGGCGCGCTGGGCAGCCCGCTGCCTGCGGGGCGGGCTTCGGGGACGCCGTGAGTGGCGGCGGCGGGCCGGGCGCGGACGCAGGCGCAGCGGGGTGCCGGGTGTGCGCGGGGCCGGGCGGGCTTCGGCGTCGTCCCCCGCCTGTGCTTTGAGGGCCCGGGTCTGGGGCGGCCGGGCCTGGCCTGGCCTGGCCTGGCCGTGCGGGGCGGCGCGGGGCCCCGGCCCGCCGGGCTGAGGAGACCGCAGTGGGTTGCGGGCCGCGGGGAGGCGGCGGCCGCGATCCGCAGGGGCCTGTCTGAGGGAAGGGGCCTTTGCAGGCAGAGAACGCCATACGGAGCTCCCGTTGCCTCAGTGTTCTGTGTTGTGGCTTCATGCGGGGACGGAGAATGGGGCGGTCACCGATGTGGTCGCCTCACGCATATTGAGACGGACACAGGGATTGGCGGCGCAGGGGCTTGCCTTCCTGTCTGTAGAAAGAAGCCCCTTCCTGTCTTTAAGGGGCTTTAAAAACTCCTTATTGCTTATTTTTTGGTCATTCCATTTTACCAGGGTTCATCTCCACACCAGCTGTTTCTCGACTGACATCAGAGGAAGTGATTCGGATGCGTAACGATCTCTTTACCAAGGAGAAAGAGAGGCAGTTATCTCTGTATCCACGAATTGAGAAAATCGAAGTAAAATACACTGGGAAGTCTCACCCCGGCACTGTATTTGTGATGAACAAAGCTTTGTCAACTCCCTACAATTGTGCCATGCGTAAGTGAATGGGCTCTTAAACTGACTTTGTGCCACTGGTGATGAAAATTGCACTGCCGGTTGAAGTACTTATCATCCAAATTTGAAATATTAATATTATTGACATTTTAATGACCAAGGTAACAGACATGCATTCAGAATATTTGGAGTTGGTACGTTTAAAATAAGTTTGTACTAAAATACATCAGCAGAAACTGAGTTAAGTTTTGGAGACTATCAACAGCTCATCTTTCCAACTAATTTACAAAAATGAAACTTGCAGTTTGTTGTTGAAAATGCAGGGATCTAAACTGCTGACTCTGAGGAGTATGGTTAATAACTGTGTAATACTTTTCAAATTTTCTTTAGACTTAAGTGAATGGCATTGCAAGAAATCTGTTCTAGCTCTTGTGGATGGTGAAGTCTGGGATATGTATAGACCCTTGACCAAATCATGTGAAATTCAGTTCCTTACTTTCAAAGATGAAGATCCAGAGGAGGTGAACAAGGTAAGTTTGTATCTTATCCTATTGTAGGTGACCCTGATTATGACCACTTGATTCTGTATGCCCCTCTCAGTTCTGTGTCTGTCTGGTTTCTTGAACTTTGTTGTCGTGAAAGTTCAGATGTTTTTAATAGTTGGTTGGCACACACGGTTATCATTAGTTGGCCCAGGGTGTGGGCTAGGTGATGTGCGGGCATCCCTTTCAACCTATATTGTTGTTGTATTCTATGATTTCAGATTTAAATATCCCCAGGGAAACATCTGGCTTGCATTTTAAGTGCAGTTTTGATTTTTTTGATATGGAGAATCATCTTCAAATAGAAGTTTTAAATACTAAAGAAAGTAACGCTTCAGTTGACAGATAGGTTATTTAATTCAGTTAAATGTTGGTGTTCTTTTGGAATAAATAGCTGATGTTCATCTGATATGGCTTGTCAGCCTCTAGGTAATAAATCTGTGATTTGAAATTCTCTTTATAGGCCTATTGGCGTTCCTGTGCCATGATCATGGCATGTGTGTTAAAGCGGGCGTTCAAAGATGAGTACTCAGTGAATCTGATTAAAGCCCCAGAAGTGCCAGGTGATATAAGCATTTTATACTGATTGTCTTGTCTTTTGCTGCTTCTTAAGGGACTGTTTAATAATGTTACTGAAAAAATCAGAGGCTCCTTTTCCAGTGATTGAAGGTACTTAGCATTGATCTGTGTATTACATGCTATTGTAGGCTGTAATTTATAGCAATCGCACTGAAAACAATTTTGTTATTTAAGTGCAGAAAATTGGTCTGTGCAACTAGGTTTCAGACCAATTCAGATTTCGTAGGTTAAGTTAGTAACTTGAGGATCTAACCTTTTTATTATGAAGTAACATATTTAGAAGATGTGATGTGTTTCTGTGATATTTACCCTAATAACTACATAACCTTGTGAGCCCATGTGTACATCGAGTTGGAATATTATTGAAATTCAAACAGGGTTAATAACAACTTTTGCTCATCTGTAACCTGATACAGATTTAATCTTCCACTTGACTCTATAATTACATCTGAGAATTTATATTTTGTGGTGGATTTGTTGGGATCATTTTGTTTTTCTTCTCATTCATTTTGATGTATTTATAAGTATGTATTATGGCAAGGACATATGTACTTTGTTACAAGCATGAATATTTTTCTTTTTGGAATGTGAATTGCAGTGATCTCTGGAGCTTTCTGTTATGATGTAATTTTGGACAATAGACTCAATGACTGGAAACCAACAAACGTAAGCATAATAACTTCTTCCTCAAAAAGTTATAAAGCTTGCATCCTTGTCCAGTGTTCTTTTCTAATGGAGGAGAGGGGGCAGTGAGGTTTTTTTCTTTTCATAGGGTGTACATACACTAGTATTTTATCTTAGTAGCATGTTAGGAGTACTTGTTGGCAACTAATCTCTGCATTTGCCATATACTGGCTTTCATGGCAGGGTGGTCTCAGAGCACACAAACTGGGTTCTTTTCAGATGAAATTAAACCTATAGCAATCCTGCAGATACTTACAGGTTTTAAGTGTATGGGACTAGAGTAGCTCCAGTCTGAAAAACAATTCCCAAAATAGTTGGCATGGCTGTTGGAAACTCAGTGCCATCTTTGTTGCTATACAGATCTGCTCCTACTCAACCGTTCTTGCTTAGTAATATAGGTGCAACCATAGCCCTATAGCCTTTGTGTTAATAGAGCCCTCTGTAAATAAAAATGTGTGTAATATGCGTATTTTCGCGTTGGGTTTACAGCATAATCAGTTTATTGTTGTAAAAGAACCGTGAGCACATTCAGCTGAAGCTTTCCTTAATAGCTTGCTTACATTTCATGCTCTTCAGTAAATCTAATAATCTAAAACCTTGTTTGGTAACTGTGGTGTGTGTGTATATATATATGTGTATATATGTAACTGTTTGGTAGCTGGTATGATCAGGAGTGTTTTACTCATCTGGTGCCTGTTCTTGCGCCCAAATATTAGCAGAGGTTTGTATGGCTAACAAAGCAACGTTGGTACAGTGCAGAATTTTTCTTCACGATGATATTATAGTTCAAGTAACTTAGTTTGAAGTGTTTTCTAAGAGACATTATAAATGTAATTTCTCCTAATAAAAGTGTCTTATTTATTGACAAATCTGAGTATGCAAAGCTTTGAATTCTGGACCAAGGTGAGCAATGTCTACTTATTAATTATTCAGTACTTTTTTCTTTTGATTCCATCAGAGTAGAGGTCATTTACAAATGGAGTCACAACTCTGGGAAACACAGATGAATATTTAACAGTAGCAAGACTGTATGTGTATATATCACGTTGTGAAAACATGAGAAGTTTAACTCCAATTATTATGTATAGTTTCTGATGGAAAAACGCCTATTGATTTCACTGGGCATTGAATCAGTCCATTCAAACAGTGATGATCTGTAGCAATCTGCTGCAGATAAGGAGTAAGAGTTATAATCCTACCACAATATTCTTATATTTAGGGTTTATTGTAGATGGTCCTTGTTGTTTTGACTAATATTTAGTATTTACTATTCTTTGTCCATTCAGTACTGCTGTGAAATAGTGGTGACAATTTTTTGTGTACCAACTGTTTTTCAGGACAACTTCCGTTCTCTTACAAGGGATGCTGGAAAGCTAATTCATAAAGACCTGCCATTTGAAACACTACATGCTGAAGCAAAAGTAGCACGTGAAATGTTTCAACACAACAGGTAAGTGTCTGAATTTGCCTTTCTTTTAGAAAGGCAATTAGAAATTAATTTAAATCTCTGCTTGCTTTTGTAAATCTAAAGTAAGACATGACAGGTGAAGTAAGAAGGTACTTCTCCCACTACTCTGAATGAACATACTTCCGTTCTCTTTGTCACACTACCTTACTTAATTTTTAATGTTGTCTCCAGAGGTCAACACCAGGCACGTTTGCTGGATGTAGTTTTGTGACAAATGGAAAGACTGTAGAATTCTTAGTTTAATAGTGAGCTTCAAGATTTCACTACTTATAAATTGAAACTCTGGTGGTTAGACTTGGCGTGCTAGTTACTTTCAGCCTTTGCTGAAAGACTTTCATATTCAAAGAAATGTACATTTTTCGTATCTTGGTATCTTCAAATGAAGTTTTGATGAAATGCAGTTTTTGACCTCTGCAGGGGGAAAATGGGTAAAATACTCTGGCCTGTGCTATAAAAGAAGGCTTGTTCAAAACATTCCATTCGTCTTCACTGAAAAAACACTTAAGCAATGTTTTGGGAAAAAAATTCTCCGGTCCATAGCTTTTTGTCAGTTGAAGAGAGGTGGGGGGGAAATGATAAATAATTCATAATTCTGTGAACAAAAATAAATTTATGCTAAAGCTAAAGTTGCCAGACTAACTAGTTTTTTAGCTTAATAGTGAAGATGATATTAATGTGACATATGGACTGGCATCTCTTCACTGTGTTGGCTGGCAAGTATTGACAGCAGCTGGGAGCTGACTTTTGACAATAGCTTTTGACATTGTATGTGTATTTGTGTGTGTGTGTGTGTGTAGAAAGAGCAGAGAACACTTTACTGTCTTGCAGATGACCAGCTGTTGAGGACTGCATGTTGCATAAAATCAGTTTAGGTGATCTGATAGTGTCTTCTATTCTTACATGCGACTTGAATATACTACTTAAAATAAAAAGAAAAGTTTTTCATTTGATCTTTCTGAATAAAACTCTGCTAGGAGAGCATGGCCCTCCTATTACATACACCTGTATATAGAATAGAGTAGAATAGTCATGAATGGAATAGTCATTTCAGTTGGAAGGGACCTACAGCAATTATCTAGTCCAGCTGCCTGATGAATCAAGCTGACTAAAAGTTAAAGTGTGTTGTTAAGGGCATTGTCCAGATGCCTCTTAAACACTGACAGGCTTGGGGCATTGACCACCTCTCTGGGAAGCCTGTTCCAGTGTCTGACCAGCCTTTTGGTAAAGAAGTGCTTCTTAATGTCCAGTCTAAACCACTCCAGGCGCAGCTTTGGACCATTCCCAAGTGTCCTGTTACTGGATCCCTGGGAGAAGAGCTCAGCACCTCCCTGTCCACTTCCCTTCTTCAGGAAACTGCAGAGAGCAATGAGGTGGCCCCTCAGCCTTCTGTTTTCTAAACTAGACAAGCCCAAAGTCCTTAGCTGCTCCTCATGGAACATTACTTCCAGACCTTTCACCAGCTTTGTTGGCCTTCTCTGGATGCTTTCAAGGACGTTAACATCTTTCATAAATTATGGGGCCCAGAACTGCGCACGGTACTCAAGGTGATGCTGCTCCAACACTAAAACACAGCAGGCTAATCAATTTTTGACTGGCTGGTTATGCTGTGTTTGATGCACCTCAGGATGTGGTTTGCACTCTTGGCTGCCAGGGCACACTGCTGACTCCTGTTGAGCCTGCTGTCAACCAGCAACCCCAGATCCCTTTCTGCAGGGCTGCTCTCCAGCCACTCCTCTCCCAGTTTATACTTGCGCTTCGTGTTACTCCCTCCCAGGTGCAGGATCCGGCATTTCAACTTGTTAATTTCATTCCGTTAATCATAGCCCAATGCTCGAATCTATCTAGTTACCTTCTGCAAGGCCTCTTGTCCCTCAAAAGAGTCAACAGCACCTCCCAGTTTGGTATCATCAGGAAACTTGCAAATGGTGCGTTCAACTCCTTCATCCAGATCATTGATCTGAACAGAACTGGCCCTAGCACTGAAACCTGAGGAACACCGCTAGTGACCGGTCACCAGCCAGATGTAGCCCCATTCACTACAACCCTTTGAGCTCTGCCCTTCAGCCAGTTCTTCATCCAGCACACTGTGAGCCCTCTCGTCCCACAGTTGGACAACTTGTTCAGAAGGGTGCTGTGAGGGACAATATCAAAAGCCTTACTAAAATCCAGAAAAATACATCCACTGCCTTCTGTTCATCCACTATGTGGGTGACCTTATCACAGAAGGATATCAAATCAGTTAAACAGGACTTTCCCTTTGTGAACCCATGTTGACTGTGCCTGATGATTGCATTATTCTTTAAATGCCTTTCAATAGTACTCAGAATAATTTTCTCTGTAATTTTTCCAGGAACTGAGGTTAGACTAACAGCTCTGTATGACATGCTTTATGAGATGTTCCAATATGTGTTGTCATATAAAATTAAGAGTTTAAACCTGTTTTAAAGCTCACATAAATATGAGCATGTTTTTTACGAATGCTCCTTAAATCGATCTCTTTAGTATTCTTATAAAAACTAGGTGTTCAAGGTAAGGATTTTTTTTAACTTTTTTTTTGTCTTGTTCAGATACAAAATGGAGATGATAGAACAAAAAGCTTCCCAGAATATGGAAGGAATTGTAACGTTACATAGGTGAGCAAAACTGAACTCGTTCTGTAATGATTCGCTGAAAGATTTGATCATATCGCAAGTACTCTCTGCCAGTGAGAAGAGTAAGTTATTTGTGATAGTTTTCAATTTAGAAATTACTTATATTCATTGCTGTCTGTCTTAAATTGTTGTTTGGCTGGTTTTTTTTAATGCAACCATTGTTTTGGTGATACTTAACACTTGGTGGATCTCACTACCTTTCTATTTCTTGTTATGTTAAAGGGCAGTGCCAGAAAAGCCTTACTGCTTTAAATGTTTTTACATAAAATCTAAATAAATGTCTAGACCTTTACAGGTTAAATAAAATACAAACCAAATACTTGTTCGAAAACAGGAGTTGGCGTTGTATAGCGTATTTTTCTTCCAAAATTGTGAAGATCTTCCTAACTGCAAGTTATTGCCTTGTCGTGGTGGAAATGAGAATGGAGCTGGCTCCTGGGATACAGTGTAAGATGTAAAGTTCTTAGGCTGGAGGCAGGAGGCTTGTATTTTATCTCAGGCATATAGAAGAATTTGTGACTAGTTTAGGCTAGCGTAAGGTATTTAGTTTTCTAGATGTCTAAATTGTTCTGCATTTGATTTTAGAGTCCACGTCTCTCTAAAGGAACAGATGTCTTTGCAGTGATGGTTCTTGAAATCTTAGAATGATGTTATGTCTGTTGTTCCTCCTTCCTCCCACCCTAGTTCCCTCAATAAGAGGGAAAATGAGCTTACCTATTGTTTTCTGGGAGAGGTTTGTTCTGAATGTTTTTTTGCTGTACATCTTTTTATCTCTTGCATTTCTTAATTGATTTGCAGTTTTCCAAGACCTGAAAGGGAAATCCCTGTGCAGGTTGTAAACACTGTACTGTGGAAAATGTGTCATCTCAGAGACAAATCTTTTCTTGGTTAATGACAGATTTATCCCACTTTTAAAGCCAACATGGCTTCAAAGATTTGATAAACCTAGGATCTTCATTCTAGACTTGACGTTTAGATTTCATAATTCATTTTAGGAAATTGCGTGACCTTTACTTTTGCTTCAGGTAACCTAGAAATGCTGAACTGGGGATTTATTTAGATTTGGTTTAGGATTTGTGTGGATTTTCTTTCATCTGTTCTGTAGATAGGAATTTGCTAATCAAAAATAAAAGCAAATAGGTTTGTACTTCTCTCCGAATATATTTGTCATATTTTTTTTTTTCTCCCATCAGGTTTGGTGACTTTGTAGATATTAGTGAAGGCCCTCATATTCCAAGGACAAGTTTCTGTTTCCAGTATGAGATAACAGCAGCCCATAATCTTCAGACTAAACAATCTGAATTGATAAGGAGGTTCCAGGGTGTGTCCCTGCCAGTCCATTTGAAGGTAACTATATACTCATGATAAAAAAATAGCATTTCAAAGTCTTTCATGACACCAAAGTAAAACTTAACAACAATAACACAAAAAAAGTCCTAGCACTAATAAGCCTTAAACAAAGGTTTTGTAGAACTATAGGTGGAGGCAGCAGTTTTTCTTCCCATTTCTGTTGACTTATGCGATTTTGACCTGTGCTCTAGCAGATCTGCTGTTGTCTCAGTGGGAAAGTTTAAGGGACAAGAGGGCACTGGGTTCCTCACCTCATCTCTGTGTACACCCTTCCTTGTCATAAGATTTAATTGCCGTTTTTGCCCATTACGCCCTCAGTGATTCCACACAATTAATGGATATGATCAGCAGACATTTATTCAAGTCCCCCAAAGGAATATGGGCAAATTAGACCCTGAAATCATAAGTCGTAATGCCTGAATTGGGGATTGTTGTGGTTTTGTGCTATCATTTCTATATACTTGTCAGAATCTATTCTATGAGAAGATATTTTTTTTTTTTGGCCTCCAGTAACTTTACGTAATGAAATTTAATACAGGCTCACCACACCGTGTGGCATAAACTACTGGCAAGATCGAAGAGGCTGGTAAGTCTCATCAGCGGTGAAGTACAGCTTACCAAATATAAAGATATGCTGTGATAGAGTAGACCTTGAATGATTAGAGGTGGGCAATATCTTCAAGAACCTTCAAGAAATGTTCACAGGTGAAGAAAAATCAGATGCACAGGAGATCTCTAAGCTGTTGTTAATTAGGACTTTCAACTATATTAGTATTTTTCAAATTAATTTGTAGAATTGATGTTGGTGTCACATGTGTGTAAAATTTAAAATTGTTTTTTCCTGTTTTGATCATGAACATGAAATAAGAAAACTAAAAATTGGAATACTGTATTTACGCTTACCTAGATTTTATGTAGTAACAAGTTTTCTGCCACAGATTTGAGAGAACACATACAAACATGTTTCTTACAAGTAAATTCAGGGATAAAATCTAGTACCACTGGGTGAACCTCGGTGGAAGTTTCTGGAGCTAAAAGGGAATGCTATTTCAGGGAGTTGCATAAATGCACTAGTTTGAAGTTTAAAACCTACGTGGAAAATAAGAGTTTCTTGCAAATATTATTCTGCTAAACAGCCAGTATTTCAAAGTTGAAATGTACTTTACCAACAGAAGCTTTGCAATGACTGAATGAATGGAAAAGGCGAGTTTTTAAGATAAATGGAACTATAAAATATCATAAGCCACATATAACCAGAAACTCACTATCGAGGCACGCTTAAACTTAGGAAATCTTCGTAAGAATTAAACAGTGGATGTTTCAGATCAAATATTTCACTTGTTTGTGTGGCAAGAAAGATAAAAAAAAAATACTGTATGTCCACTGAAACTTGTTAGCCAAGGATGTATTCAGATCCTAACCCATGATATTTTTCTATGAAATTAATTTGAAGATGCTTGTGATTCAGGTTGTTTAATTTTGGAGACAATAATTGTCTTTGTAGGCTGTCCTTTCTTGTTACAGTGACAGTATGCAGGGAGGATTTCCAGGATCAAGGAGAATAAAATAATTTTTAAAAATACAACAAAATTGTTTCTGCAGGTCACTGAAGAAGAGTATTTGAAAGCAGCAGCAGAATGTCATGAGGCAAAAGGTGTAACTGAAGATGGAAAAACTGTATCCATTTAAATTAACTTTAAGCTCTAAATGTACATAATAAAATGTGTATTTTTACATGACTTGTTTGTGCTGCATATAAAAATGACTTGGGTAATTAATTTGAATTCTGCTGAGTTCTCTGCCTACTGCAAATGAAATTCCACTGAGTTGTTCGCCTACTGCAATAGAAAGTTGAGACAAATAGTATCTTAAAAAAAAAGAAAAAGAAAAGGAAAAAAAGCCCTTTCAGAAGTCCATAAAGAGTTACAAAAGACTATTATTTTACTCATTTTGATATCCTGTCAGAATTGAAATTGGATACTCCATTGTGTTTCTGGTTCAAAAGACTCCATTCAGTAGACAACTGTGTAATTGCCATTGCTTTACTAATACAAAAAATAGAATGTTAAAGCTGAAAAGTTCTTTGAGTTTAATATTTGCTGCTGTACCACTGCAGTCAAACATCATTTTCCAGAATAGTACCAGGAATGTGGTCTATATTACTTGCATCCCCAGTGTAGTAAGATTTATTATGCGTTTTCATTCTTTGATATTTAAATATGGTGACTTCAATTAAATTTTGCAAGGGGTTTTTGTTAGATGATGTTTTCTGACATTTTGTATTTCATGCCTGGCTCATTAGAGCTGTTCTCGTTATACTAGAAGAGATTTCTATTACTTCTTGAAGTGCAAATATTTTCTCTGAATTTTATCCCAATGACTATTTTTACCATAACTGCATCACTTGCTTTCTAATCAATTGACAGTGTAGTTTTGTAAGAGCAGGGTAGCAGTTTGGTAAAATACATTTAGGTAAGGAAATCTTACCTAGCTTAATCAAACTAAATAATGTGTAAGTGAATGCTGAATGTGTCAGAGCACAGACGAAGAACTGCAAGTAGTAAAAGTAGCTTTTGGGGAAATTGCAGAAATCTGCTTCAGGTACGTGTTAAAATATGTTTGCTCCTATTTGTGTTTCTTTTAAACCTAACCTTCTGGAGTATGCTTTGGCTTTGGACCTCTTGCTCTGGTGCTACAGAAGAAGCAGGCATTGGTTCCTGTCTTGAGGGACACAAATTTGCTGGTGATTTGTGTGTGTGTTTGTTTGTTTGTTTGTTTGTTTGTTTTTTTGGGGGAGATTGGTGGGTTTTTTTGAGATACCCTAGACCATAGTGAAATTTTGCCAGTAGGATCTGATCTAAGCGGTCCATTTTGAATCTTAAGCCCATTATATCACCAGCTCACACAAGTCTGAAGTTTGCTCTGTCGCTTGGGAATCCAGTTCAGAATTCCTCCTGGATTCCACCACCTGCAGAGGAAGGTGAGAATGCTGCTTCCCGCTGGGAAATTTTTTAACCTTAGCATGGAATTTCACGTTTCAGAGTTTTCTGGGCTTTTTTTGGAAGGGGAGGGAACCCGGCTTTTATAGTGCGCGGCGTAAAAAACGGCTTGCAAGGCATAGAGCTGGGCTGAGAAGTCTGGAGAGGGGATTTCCCTTTTCCTGACCTTTACTGGGTGCGAGACGAGTGGGTGCGGGACTGGCAAGGGGAATTTGCAGCGGAGCCTGGGCCACCTGCAGAGCCCCGCCGCTAGGTGGGAGCCGTGGCTTGGGGAGGAGCGGTGCCGCCTCGCCGGCGGGAGAGGAGCAGGAGAGTTCCCCTACGGGGACACGGGTGAATGCCCACGGCATTCTGCAAGTGCAGAACTACCGCCAATGCTGTTGAGGGCTGCCAGCTGAAGTTTACACGAGATTAGTCTTCCCCCCCCACCACCGCCGCCCCCCGCCTTCCCCAGAGGTCTATGTGTAAAAAGGTGGAAGCTCAAACTTCTGCAGAACTCGGTACTAGCTCACGTTTTGGCTTAGATGGGCTCCAGGAGGCAGGTCTTCCTTTGGGAGAGGTGGAGCTGGTGGGCGTTTTTGAAAAGCACCAGATTCTCGCAGAAGACAATAGCAGTTCAAAGAGAATCAGGCTGTAGAAGGCAGCAGCCACTTCTTTCTTACCCATCAGTACGGTGGTGACAGCACTTTCCAAAGAAGTAGGAGACGTAGATTCAGTTTCCTGTTCTGCCACAGAGGGATCCAGAGCCACACTTGCAGGGCGAAACGCCTTCGGGGGACGGATCATAACGTACTCTGAGTGCTCCCTACCCAAGCGGTATGAAATGATGCCACTACTAGAAAAAAAATCCCTGAACATTTTTTGGACAAGCATGAGAACAAATGGGAACAGTGCTCAGTGCTGGTGGCAGCCACAGAGCAGCAGGGAGGTCTGGTCCCTGAGCTCAGGGCCATTTCTGTATTTTATCTCCAATGGGAGTAGCCAAGAGAGACCACTGCAGGTCCGTTCAAAAAGAGACAGGAAAGTACATACTGTTATTTCTCTGTACTGAATGCTACAGATCACAGAGATTAGAGGGATTAGGGGAGGGCAGATAGACAAAAGAGACTACAAGATTAAGCAAAGTCACTTCCTTGGCTATTTGTCCTTTTTATTAAACTGCTTTTCGGGTTTCAAGAGGCAGTTTTTACTGCACTCGTCCAGTAAAAGAAATGCAGAGCTAGCTAAAGGTAAAGAAGAATCTAGGAAGACGCCATACTGTGAAGCACAGATGACAGAGAAAGGGGAGGGTGGGGTGATTTAGGCCAACATACGTGAGCAGAAGATGACACTGGCCAGTTTCTGATAAGGAATAAATCAGGAAGAATTTTTTTTTTTTTTTGCGTTGAAGGTGGTGAGACACTGGAACAGGTTGCCTGGAGAAGTTGTGGATGCCCCAACCCTGGAAGTGTTCAAGGGCGGGTTGGATGGGGCTTTGAGCAACCTGACCTACTGAAAGATGTCTCTGCCCAAGGCATGGGGCGTGGAGTAGGTGATTTTTAAAGGTCCCTTCCAACCCAAACCATTCTATGATGCTATGATTACAGGGGAAAAGGCAGGAACTGAAGCCACCTTCCTTGTTGCATGTCAGTCGTAGCTTCATGACTTCTCACATTCAAGTTGTTCCTCTTTCTGTCTCTTGTTTGAAAGAGAGTTGACACTTTTCTAAATGGCAGAAGTTTTGCTCGGACCTTGAACCTTCCCTTTTATTTATTGTTTTTAACCAAAAAGGAAACTCCGTACCAAGGTTAAAGCTACATGGTGCCTTGATCCTAAGAGGTAGCAGTAGGAAGGCTTAAATGAGCCAGTTCCAGCTTTGTAATACACATTATGTAACCAAGTGAGATATTTTTTCCAAAGAAATATTCTGTAATCTGTGCTATTATGGATTTTGGAGACAGAAAAGGCAATTATGATGTAGTCTGACTTCCTTCATAACAGAAGGAATTAAATGTCAGGAGAGAGTTATTTTTTTTCTTACCAAGGAAGTGAAACTCTTCCCTGGGGAATGGAACACATGCAAGTGATGAAAACGCTCAGTCATCAGTAGACGTCGATTCCTTTTATGACAGCAGCCAGAATGAGCTTCCCTTTCTATTTTAACCTCTGGCAAGAAGTAATCTCATCTTGCTGTTTGGTAACTTATCTAATGCTATACCAATCAGCTTATTGCAATACTTTTCATTTTTGAAGCCAGTGAACTTGCTAGTGCAGCTACATTTATTTTATTAGGTTTTTTTAAGGAATCCAGACACAGGAACTCAATATCATAGAGGCGTTCAATGGGAAGAGTTGGCAGTGGATATTTCTTGAAGAACACCAACCATCTGAAAATGGTAATGCTATCATGCTGTGGTCTTTTACAAGATTTAACCCCAGTCATGGACAGCATTAACATTTTTTCAGAGTAAAAAGAAAACCTATTTTTTTTTAATATCTGCTGTTATAACATCTACAACTTAATATGCCTACTTTCCTGGGGAATCAGCTAGGCAGAAAAAATACATATAAATGGTCTAATGACCGTCTTTATATCTGCTGCTTATTTCTTAAGTTTGCAGGTCACTCAACTTACATTTTAAAGAGAGAAGATGCAAGGGAACATATAGTTGATTTTTATAGCATGACTATGAATCAGAATGATGAGTGGCAACGCACGTTTTCTTCCTTAATATAGCTTCTATTGGCATGTGTCTATATAGGATAGAAATGGGAAGTCCAATCTGGGGAGTGTGAAGGTGGGGTGAAGTGAGGAAGTCATTGGTCATTGGTTCAGTACTGTGTCATTCACAAACACCGGGGACACTACTGTACTCCGGGTATACTGCTCTGATGTTAATTTAAGCTTTTGAAGAAGAGAAAAAGAATCTCTGGTTGGTTGCAGGCTCGGGGTGCTGCGCAGTAAATGAGACCTCTTTGAATGCAATGAGGAACCAAGGGAAATATCCAGTAACATCGTCCTTTTGCGAGCAGAATTGACGTAACAAATGTAATCACTTAATTAATACTTCACTTTAACCTGTACATCCCATGGGGGAATTTAAGTTGAGGAGACAAGCTCAACAGCATCTCCAGATTTCTGCGTTTCACAGAAATCTCATCTTTAACATTGTCTGTCTGTGCCAGTTGTGCGGCTGGGTGCGCCCTAAGTCCCGCAACCGTGCCAGGGCAGCGCTGGGCTGGATCTCTGCTAACTGCACCACAGAGAAGACAAGGAGCAGCAACCTGTGAGAGCGGGACTCCCCTGCTCCCTGGGGCTCGGGAACCACCTTGGCTTCAGTAAGAGAAGCGATACTGCCAAATCTTGCATCAAACGGAGAAGGAAATCAAACCGCGCTTCACTGTTTCACCCTAGTCCCAAGAAATGAGAATTTCTATTGACTCTCCTCCACTCTTTCGCCACAGTTTCCTCCCCGCTTTCAAAGCTGTTTTTCCTGCAAAACAAATAGCAATACGCTTTTCTTCAGCAGAGTGTGCTTCGCCACATTGAGAATCCCCTCTCAGAGCTACGGCTCTGACTTTGGAAGGGATGAAGCTGGCTTTTGCTTTTGGGTGGTCGTTGTCCCTGGCTGTTTGTGTTCCTTGGGGGAGCCACTGAACTTACAGCCTGATTCAGAAAACGTTTACACCCTGCAGCAGTTCTGTCTGAGTGGAAAAAATTGCATTCAGTGAGACTGCTCACATGTGAGACTGTTTTATGTGTGAGACCATTGATTCGTAAGCGTCTGTGGTCTCGAGGTGCTCTGTAACCATACCTCCTACCGAGTGTTCACAGCCAAAACACTGCAAACAGGAAAGGGTATACATACTGATACAGCACAAACATTAACCTTATTTCTTAATTAATGGTGAGTACTTTGAGTTTCTTTGTTTCCCCTTCTGCTCCCCCATCAAATCAATGTTTCACAACTAAACTATTAATTAAGCAGGTTGAATTACTGCATAAGATAGAGAATTTTAAAGACTGGCTCTGGCACTCAGTTTTTGTGACTGTGAGTATTGAGTATCTATTTTGATCTTCCACAAAATAAATATAAGAATACTTCCCTATGTCTGTAATTTTCTGAGACGTCTTCTAAAGGTTTGCAATGCGCTGGTAATCCTAAAGTAAAATAAATATATTTCTCTTTTATCCTAATGACCCATTGACCCATTTCTCCTAATGAACTGACAATAAAATCTGAGAGAAATGTTTTCTGTCAGTTTTTCTCTTACATGTAATAAAATTCTACAGAAATGAATAGAATGCACAGTTATATATGCCAAAAGTTTAATTTATCATTTTTGTTTCCTAAATAAAATGAAGAAATGAAATGCTTGTCTGGGAAGTAAAGCCAGAAGAGCTGAAAAGCAATAGAACAAAATAAAAAACAGGTTGTTGCACTCAAAATGGTACACGGTCTACATCCTAGTAAGGACTTATTGATACACAAAGCTGCTTTTTCCCCCCTGTTTTTTCCCAGTGACTCTAAACCTAGCAAACATTCTAGCAAGCACGTCTGTATGCAGAACAACTCGTCTGTTTCACACGTAGAATGGAGGTTTTCCCAGCATAGCACTGACTGATTCACGATTTCTGTTCTCCTCCCACAGCAGCAGTTTGTTCCATGTGAATTCAGGTAAAAGGCGTGATACAGTGATAATGCTAATATGTAGGAGTCAGTCAGAGGTAAAAACCCCTATCACGATTAGCATTAACAACATACAGCCTTCAGAAGAACTCCAGAGACCGGAGTATGAGACATAAAGAACTGAAACCACTGTTTTTTCCCCTTGATATACCTAAAAAAAAAAAAAAGAAGAAAAGACAAAAAAGGAGACAGAAGTGCTTATAAAAAAATTATGTCAGAGACAGAAAAAGGACAGACGTCGGAGGAAAAAGGATTGTAGTTAGTTAAATGCATAGGAACCATCTGCTGCACATTTAAAACCAGTCAAACCTGCAATTGTTTTAGTTACTTTTATAAGAGAGTACATTCACTGTTCTTCCCCTCCGAAGGACTTCCATCATTCTGCTTATTGCATTTTTTGTGCTGCTTTAGTTGCACTGAGCAGAAGGAATACAGACTGGAGCAAGGTCTTGCGTAATTTTGTATCCTTTTAGATATCAGTTAATGAAGATTTCTAGTATCAGGCGAGTTCCTCAAACTGTTAAGAACCCAAGATAAAAAAAGCAAAAAAAGACTTGGGTTTACTTTCACTTAAATAAGACAAAATGCCTATCAATCAGGAGAGCTGACTGTTTAACAGGATGTAAAAAACAGAGCTAAGAAATAATCATAGTTTCATCAGTATATGGTGTTTGTGATTAAACAACAAATATTGCTTCGGATTCTGGTATAAATGAGTGCTGAGCAGAGACAAAACCTGTTGGACAGATTTAGTTGCTGGTTTAGGATCCATATACGAGGTTCCTACACCCTTGTTCCAGTAGGCTAGAATCACATTAATGATTGTTATTGTCTGTGTCGAACAGGACATTGTTTTCTAATCGCTTCTTAATATTAAGCAGTCACTGATGCTTTGACCATAAAATTAGTAAGCAAGTGCTGAATTTTTTTTAACCAAAGTTGAACATTTTTTTTTTTTACTTCTTTAAGCCTATTGCAAGCTCTCTCCTGAAAACTAACAAGGAAAACATAGTTCTAGAAATCAGTAATTCTATAAAATATTTCAAAAAATCTGCAAAGAAATGGCATAATGAAGTAGAAATGCACTCTATAGAAGAAAGGTTAGAGAATCCTCATTATATATCCAATTATCTGAAATTTTTTTACAATTTTCAGTTACTTACATCGTTAATAAGGATGGAATAGTTGAGACAGTCATTCCAAGCAGGATTAAAAAGGCCTAAGTAACGCCCAGTTAGTTCTCTGCTAAGTGTGTCTTGATTGAAATGTATTTTCCTTTCTCCATCCTTCTAAAGTAAAGTATGGGCTCCTGGGCAGAGTTCAGAAATGGCTGAATCTTGTTTGCTTTCTGTTTGGTCTCCCAGTAACCACTTTCAAAAAAACCCATTTACTGTTGTTTAAGAAAAAAGTAGCAAGAAAAACAGTCGGAGAAACAAGACATTATATATAAGATGCAATTTTGGCGATCTTTTTTGTATGTAAATTTAAAGAAACTTATGTACATTTATAACTTCCCTACTCTTACTAACACATGTTGTAAGAGGAAGTTAAAATGTCATAGTAAGACTGTGATCTAATTTAGAGATTTTAGGGAAATTACCTTTCACTCTGTGCCACTCTAAATGAAACCAGCCAAGTACGTGGTTGTGATATGTAAGTAGCAAACAAAAATTCCAAGATGAATATAAAATTTTGGTAGGCAGAAAAAAGTGTTTTAGAAATTTCCAAACCTCAAATTTAAAATGATGATTCAGAGCTCTGTTGAGTGTTCAGGCTAAACTCCTACTGAAGTCAGACACCGAGACCTGTGGTGTAACATTTGCGTTCGTGGGCCGTGAAGTGAACGGTTTCTAAAACTATACATCAGTACTCCGAAATGTTGTGTGTGCATATGTGGTATGTGTGTGGAGGGCAAGGGGTGCAGGTCAGGGGACGAGGATGAGAGATGCGAGTTAAGGTATTTCTTTTCTTTTTTTTTTTTGAGGAAGAAAGCAAACAAATTAATTCTGACAATAAAGGCTATTATCTTTTCTGAATTTATTATGGTTTGAACCTGCTTTGAGCAGGGATTTGGATTTGATGAGGTTCAGAGATCCCTTCCAACCTGAACTATTCTCTGATTCAATTATTGTGCTTTTAAAGTCTCTAAGTCCCTGACTCCTTATTCACTTGCTGTCACCCAGTGGGCATACATCTTTATGAAATGCTTGATGCAAAATGTCTGTTCCTCTTGTGGGAACGCTAGATTTGGCTTCATTAAGCTTTGGATAAGGATCACACTATGCAGTAGGACAAGAGCTTTGCTACAAGAAGCTTCTGTCACCTCCGAGTCTGTTGCCCCAAGAATATTTGTAGAACATGTTTGTAAATTTGCACTCTATTAAATGTATTCCAGGTTGTTCTTCTTTACATCGTGCTTCCCAAACCCTAATTCTTTCATAACTTTTTAGGCTTTGCCAGGGATTTGCTAAAAAAGAGAGCAATTTTATCTGTGGTTTGCAGCAGCCGTTTGTAGTTGACGGCACTTTCCTCTTCAGTCCGCCTTCTCCTGCATTCAGTCTTGGAGAAGGGATGTTTTTGAAACCGATGACTTGAATAGATCTAATAATTGTTTCTCTAAAGAAGCTCAACGAGTGCCATACTTGCACGTGCCTGCTTCCACCGTCACTGTTGAGCAGTGAGGGAAGGGAGAGACTCCAGGCAGCCTTTGCTCTCTGCAGCTTTCCTCCAGAGCCAGCCCTTCTAGGCAAAAGTGGGTAAGTGGGTACCCATAACCCCAGACAAGCCTTTGCCGTTGGTGCTTTTTCTACTCCCATGATCTTGGATTTATGTAATGGAAGGGTTTTGCCTAGGCTGGCAACCTAGCATTTTAATTTTGGGTTTAAAAGCCGTAGAGCATCTCCAATGCTGAGAACTGTTGTGCTTCTGTGTGCTAAAGGCAAAAAAAAAGAATCATGCTTTATCAGGAAGTGGTGAGAAATGACATGTGTTTCCTCTTGCTGAACCTTTGTAACAGCCTTTTCTACAGCTGTCAGATTTCCATTACATGAACGAATACACATATTGCTGCCTGTTTTCTCACAGAGCTCTAAAAATGTGGCCTTGCCTTCAATGGAAATGATGACCAGCTACTCATGCTTAAATATAATAAAATAAAATCCCCTATTATTTCCCTTGCAACATTAAAAAAGATAAAGCTCATACGACCTGGTGTGATTTCCCTTTTCCTCTTTTCAGCGCTCTCTTCCTTCAGTCACTATCATCAGAACAACGCATTTATTCCTCCTGTCTCATTTGCTGATCTCTGGTCATCAGGTCCCATCCACTCATCCGCTTTTCTGTTCCTTCATCCGTGGTAGTGACCTCAGATAGGTGTGTGTTTTAATTTCATTTTCAAACTTCGTATCGGCTTTCATTGCTATTGCCTCCACAGAAGCTGTCCATATCACAATTGATGTCTCAAGATAGATGCTCTTTGATTATTTTGTCCCTGTTTGACAGTCAGACGTACATGACGTACATGCTATACAATTAGAAAAAGCACCAAAGGCAAAGGCTTGTCTGGGGTTATGGGTACCCACTTACCCACTTTTGCCTAGAAGGGCTGGCTCTGGAGGAAAGCTGCAGAGAGCAAAGGCTGCCTGGAGTCTCTCCCTTCCCTCACTGCTCAACAGTGACGGTGGAAGCAGGCACGTGCAAGTATGGCACTCGTTGAGCTTCTTTAGAGAAACAATTATTAGATCTATTCGAGTCATCGATCTCAAAAACATCCTTTCATACATACAATGTTTTCTTCACGGTTCCTTTCTCATATTTCAAATACCTCCTAAAGGTCAACTTCTGCTATGACAGCTTCAGGAAACCTGCTAGTGCTTTCGGAAGAGCCTGTGAGGCAGTTGGGATAAACTGAGAGGCTGGATGACCTAGTTTGAACTATAAGCAATAAAAACAAACGTAAAATTAGTAAACATTGACAAGATTTTCTCTGCGCTTGTAAACACATATGCACATATATTTAATTTCTTCTATTTGTAATTTCCGCAGTATGTGGAAATGTTTACCTTCATTTCTGCTGCAATATTAAAGCAACTGATTGAGACCTTACTGAGACCTATGGCATTACCGAAAAATAAATGTGGACTAGTAAATTTACAGACTACAGTAATTTTACTTTGCAATCCGTCTTCCAAAATGTGTGAAAATAGACATCATATTCATAGCTATTTTTGTATTTCATATATTTAAAAAAAAAATCTATGAGTTATTGAGGCACTTAAAAAGCCTGCTCAAGTGTAAGTAGCTCATTGTTCGCTAACCTAGGATTTTCTTCAGTCAGTGAAATATAACCAGTTCATCCATATCACAGTCTATATTCAGATTCCCTTCAGAAGGAGTACTACAAATGCAGTTCCAACTACTTAGTTTAAGTGTGACAAGTACTCATTTCCCCACCTGTACATTTATACATCATTTTACAGTACCTCAGGGGTCTGAGTGGACTTATACTGGTCCACTGATGGACTAGAAGCATCCAGCTTATTCATCTAGTTATGTGATTATTATCCAGTTTTGCACCTCCAGTACAAATGACCAAATTCTTATTTATCTATTGGTCAACTAGAGGGGATCCTTTGTCATGAATCTGGAGTAAACCTCAAGCTTTTGTGTTTGGATTGGTAGCAAGAGGACATGCCAACTTTGATAGTACTTCCCAATATAAATTTTTTTATAAAAACCACATGCAGGTTAGGAAAGCGATACCAATTCTGCAAAATTTGGTAGCCAATTTAGAAAAGATAAAAGGTGTATTCTCCAAACAGCGCAAAAAACCCCAAAATTAGAAGTTTGCCTTTTGGGGAGCCTCATCTGAAGGTGCTTAGGGTTGTGCAACCACCTCTGTTACAAAGTCCCTTTTCAGTGGGAGGGTGAGAGGAAGAAAAGGCAATTCACCAAGGCCAGAAATCTGCAGTGCTCGTGCACGTGAGTATGTTCACTCATAATCACGTTGGAGGAGTCAGACTGTGATAGACCCCAAGACCAATACTTTGAAGTTAAGGAATAGGGACCCACACTGACCGCAAAAGGCTTTGAAACAGACCTAGTGAGCTCCAGTCTTTTATTCCCATTTACCTGCACATAAATGAGATACAGCTCTCAAGCACAATGTCAGATTACCTGTTAAAAATAAACTAAAGGCCTGATTCTGGGAGAAAAACCTTGAAGGAGTCTTGAAAGAGATATGCCAGCAAGCAGGCTATGTGAACAACTTTGTAGGGGACATGAGGTGGGACTCACACCACCCAGCTGCAGCTGTAGAAAAATTAGGTCTTCAGTCTATGCTGTCTATCCGCGTATCCTCCCTTAATGCTCACCAGAGAGAGAAAAGTGGGTCCTGGCCAAAGGGTAGCATTTCACCTATTTTATAACTTTCTTAGAATGTTGCAAGTTGCCTTATGGACATGCCTATTTCCTTTTATTTGTCAAAACTAAAATTTGGTATTGTATACGAGAGTGGCTTTTGAGTATGCCTTCCTCTGCAGTCATGAAAAACTCCTTTTTGTAAAAAAATAAGTACCAATATGAAATGTACCAGTTTCAGAGAAGTTTTTACCCTTGAATGGCAGAAATCTAATTTTGACTGAAAGAGAATTAGGGTTAATATAATTAGCACATTCTATAATACTTTTAATCACCTACAAAAGGATGTTGGACAAAAATGGGACACCAGACATCCATTTTCAGGTACCCTATTTACAATTTCATGAGGATTGTAAGTCCTCTATTCTCCTCTAATTTCACAGAAAGTAAAGCTATTCTTTTTGAAACACATAGAAAAATATAGAATTCAAGTCTTTTACTTAAGATACTGCAAGAGCTACAAAGATGTGTATGAGGATAGAAGAAGCTTTTCTCTAAAATAAAATGTACCTCTATTTCACTTTGTGGATCAAGTAGCTATATTGTGTTTTTTTTTTATACTGTATTTCAGCTATTTTACTTGTTCTTCTGTAAATTAAAAATCACCATATTAAAAAACTAATAAAACAAATGATTAATCTTAGATATTGGCTGCCAAATTTAAGTTCAGAGCAAATTTTTATGACCAAATTAAACTTTAGAGTTTTCACCAGAGAGGTATTAATGCTGAGCATGGAGCTCCTGTTTTGTAAGTATGGATACGCATTTCAAGAAAGTTATATAACGGTCTTACGTGGACATTTTAAACATCTTCATTTTAAAAAGAATTAAAACAAATCATAGCTAAGTGATGCAGGTCTAATGGGTATACTTTTAAGAAGGCATTTCTCCATTGCTTATTTATGAAATGAGGACCAGAACTTGTCCCATGTCCAAAACTACTTGTATGGCCAAAATTAAATAAGTCAAACCAATCCCTGCCTCAACATGCCTCTGGCAAGCTGTAGCCAAGAGTCATAAACCTCTTCCAAATAGATAACCGAAACACTGTATAAGTTATATTCCATATTGCACGGTCCTCTAAACTATCCGTCTCAAAACAAAAGAAGGAGGGATGCAGGAGCTAAAAAGCAGCATGCATCCCCCAGGTCCTCTTAGTTGTCTGCAGACACCTTTCTCCTGCGTGCTGTCCCATCAGTTACGTGAGGTATAGCCACCTAAAAAAGCAAATGCAAAGACAGCAAGGGGACGTATTCACTCGAGGCTGGTTGTCTGTGAGCGATTCTGGGTGGCTGAAGGCATATTTCCGTCAGGATGTTTCTGCGTGCGTGCAAATATTTGAAGTTTAGCCTCTCTGACTCTCGAGGCTTCTAAACCCTGCCCGAGGGCCCCTTCCCTTGGCCTGCTCCCCTCTCTGGTAACATACGAGCTTCTCATTTAAAAAAAAAGAGCACATGCAAGAATAAACAAAAAAACCAAAGAACCAAACTGAAAAACCTACCTGCTACGAGGCAGTTTCTTTACACAGAGATGCAAGCAAAACCAGTGCAGCAAGAAGGCCACAGGCTTCCTTTGTTCCATCTCACAGGTTAACCATGATCACTGAGCTTGGGCTGTGTTTTTTTTTTTTTCTTCTAAAGAGAGAGAGGGAGAGTGAGCGAGAGAGAGGGAGAGGGAGAGAGAGAGAGAGAAATAAGGCAAATGAAAAATGAAAAAAAGCAAGCGAGGCAAGAGCAGTTGCCACAGAGGTCTGTTGGTCTGGCTGGTCGCCCGATATCCCTGCAGCACAAGTTAGGTGTAGAAAGCCCGCTCCAAACAACTTGAGACCCTTTATAAGTCATGAAGGTGACTCATAACTAACCGACTTGCCTTGCCTTTAGTAAATCCCCTGCTTTCCTTTTCTTAGAACAGAGCTTCAAAAAAAAAAAAAAAAAAAAAAAAAAGAAAAGAAAAAAAGAAAAGAGAAAACCCAAGGAAAACAGAAAACTCCAATCAAACTGAGGATTTTTTAAAAATACACCATGTACTTTCCTTCCCTCAGACAGCTTGGCATCAGCCTTTGAATTGAGTAATAACAATAAATGCAAATGATTGTTTAGTAGTGACGGTACTCTTAAACAAGTTAGGGGTATGTCGTGCGAGAGAGAGTTCATGCCAGTATCTTCAGAGATCTAACTGGAGAGGGAGTTCACTGTGGTGAGCTGTTTCTTACTTTTCTCTGTATTATTTTTTCATCCAGAGCTGTCCTGCACAGACTTTTCGTATCACAGTTAACCCTTGCAGAGCCAGGCAGAAAAAAATAAAGGAGTCAGAGATGGATAAAATTCTCCCTGTCTTCAAGAAATATGCAGACACCTGACAGCTGTAGCTGGAACAGTTGCAAACCTCTAAAACCAGGGACAAGTTCTAGCCAAAGTAGGGTATACATGGAAGACTGTGAAACAGGGGATTGTGGAAGCCTGTTGTTAAAATTATATGGCATTTTTAACATTCTTGAAAGACCACTGCGGATGAATGGAAAGACAAGTTGGTCTAAATGTAGAAGATATAAATTTATACAGTTCTTAAATTCTGAACATATTCCCAGAAAAATCCAGTTTATATGAATTTCCGGCAAGGAAAGGTGTGGCTGCTACATCCTGATTTTCCTCAGACACTGAGGGTTGTACACTCTCAAAATACTGTATTTTCTTTATGAATAACATAATTTCTTTTGACTCGTGCTTTGGAAGTTCAGTGACATTTTAAGAAAATATTTTCATTTCAGAACTCCTTAAGATGGCTGAAAAACAATAGTTCTGTGTGCCAACCATGGAAATATAAGGAAATAAAAAAAATTCTGTCAAATTCCACCTTACACACACTGTTCTTCTCTTTCTTTTAGGTGTGTAATTAGAAACGTCTCCATTTTCCCTGTTGAGCCCGTATAAGTTTTGGATGCTTCTCCGCAGATCTGCACTTACACGATTACATCAGACCCTCACGCCCCATTAACAATATGACGGATTTTGGCTCCCAACGTAGTAGAGAAAAGCTTGAAGCTATGGCTGGAGCGGTGATGTTTCTCTGACACACCCCAGGCGAAGCAGCTCTGAGAAACACAAACAATTACTTTTATCTCCAAGGTCCTCCGCTCTGGGGACGTGGCCGCCACCCACGCTGCTGGAGGAGAAGAGGGCAGTAAGCCCGGCTGTGCTCTAATGCTCATGCATCTGGGTGGGTGGGGAGGTTATGGCAGGCACCTTTCTGTTTTCCTTCTATGCCTCTGGGCTGCAAGGAGACTGGATTTCTCTTGGACCCTTACCCAGGAAAAAGCGCCAAGCTACTTGGTCCTCTTCCCCAAATGTCTTCTTTTACTTGATGTAGGGCCACAACTTGGGGCAACTTTTATGGGGAAGAAGAGGGACATTCCTTTTCAGTGAGTTTAGACTCTGGGATTGTCTCCAGCCTGATAATACTGCAACAAAAAAGTGTTAATTCTTATCTAAATTCTTTTCTTAACTTGCATTTTTACTTGATTTCAGTGTACATTGGAAACCTATATTCCCAAGGAGATAAGACTTACGGAATCAGACTTGGCATGTGTATGTCTGTGTGCATATCTGTTGGTCTCTCTAATGACTTGAAATCATGGGTTAATTTGAACCCACAATGATGGAAGGATATCTCGAGGATGTGAAGCTCCTATGATTTTTGTGAAAAGAAGCGAGCAGATTAGGAAAGACCTGATTAAAATTCCCACTTGTGGAAAGGACGGTAATTGGAGTTCAACTCTTAGTAAATATTCCAGAGTCCACATAGGAGCTCAATTACAAATCCATAGGCAACCAGATTTTATTCATTTTACCATTCACAAAATGACCTGGTTGGGAAGGGATTACGTTAAATGCATGAAAACACCAGTTAATACATCGATCAATAGACCATTTTGGGTTAAAGAGCAAATAAAATCCTGATGTTGCTAACAATATACATGGGTAATTTAGCAGGAAAACTGTCAATTAGGCATTGATGCCTAATTAGGGGTCGCCTGATTAGGGTCATGTGTGAGCATTTGTGTTTGAAGACAGGCTGGCAATCAGCTTCAAATGCCCAGACCGACGGTGCCGTGAGGTGGGCTGGTGGCATTGCCGTGGTCCAGGGCGCTGCTGAGGCTCTCCCATGCTCTCTTTCTGCTCCTCTGAGTTTCACCCCCTAAACTCTTTTTTGCACCTTATAGCAATTATCACTGTGTTTCTGCACTCGAGTATGGTGCATAAATGTCTTTTATATTTTCAAGTGTGCGAATATGATTTCAGTGGCTACACCGAGAGATGTGAAGCAATAACGCCTTGCAAGAATGTCAAAAAGGACCTTTAGGGTCATTAAAAAAAAGTAATCAGTCTCTAAAAGTATGCCATGCATTTTTAAATTGCCGCAGTCTTTCTAGTTGTCCAGAATACATAGAAACATAAACTTCCTAACTGACATGGTAAAGACGGTTAGGTTTCCTGTCTTCTGGGATGCTCTATGAGATACGCCTGACCAACAGAGGGCAATACATTCATACAAGCAATAGGCTCCGGTCCAGAACTTATGGAATTCAAGGAGAATTTAGGCTTAGTATGACACTGGTCAGACCCATAACATTCAATACTAATTTCACTTGAGATAGTGGTTAAGACTCCTAATGACATCTATCAGAGAGAGAAGCCGATTGCAATTGGAGCTCTATTAGAAAATAAACAATGAAAAAGGTGGAAATGCCAGATTTAATTAAAAGTGTTTAATGACAGAAGTACCATCTTCAAACAGATTTTGTTCATGAGTAACCACAGGTGTTTAAAATATGGGTCACTGGAAAAGCTAATAACAATCTAGAGGCAGCAAACTTCTCTTTTAATTAACGGCAATTTTCTTCAGACTTTCCAGACTCATCTTCTTCTCCTTTTTGAAATAAATTGTTTTATTCTTCTGATGAGTTTATTGAGCTGAAAATTCCAAAATTGCTAAAATTAGGCTTTGCAATAATAGCCGACTGCAAATTTTTATTTTGAGTAAACTAATACTGTTATGGAAATTGTGACATTGATTAGACAAGATAATTTTGAACAAAAGTTCTTTAAAAGGTAACATTTCCATTAGCCAAAAATTATTCTATACGGTTTATCGTTTCTTGTCACATTGCCTAGTGAAGTGTCTAAAACATAATTTGAGATGGATGTTTGAAGCTTTTTCAGACCATCTCTCCCTGTTCTCCTCTATCACTTTGCAACAGCCTCTGGCACTGCAACTTGTGCAGTCCTGGGTCTTAATGACGACTGAGTTGCTTTTACAGGAAACCAGTTTTTCTTGTGGGCACCAAAATTCTGCACAAGTTACTCTTTAAGCGCCCAAAACTTCATCTGTGATACTGAAATCCTACTGGCAAGCCACAGAGGAGCCAGAATGTGATTGCTCAGATCTATCTTCCTTTTCTGATTCAAAGGTCATGAGTCCTAGATGCAGCTTTAAACGCTGATGAAGAGTGCCTTCCCTTTCTTTAGAGTCTCTCTTGCCCATGCAATGGAGATGCTGCTTTCTAAAGCCGCTGTGCTAGCAAGACGTTCTGGGGGACCCACTTTCCAGTGGAACTCCCGGCCTTATCTGAGGAACTAGGGCTAGGGCCAGTACCCCAAGAGGTGGGGAGGCTCAGGAAAAGCAGATGAGCTGCTTCTGGTCCTCCTCTACTCGTGTCAAAACTGACAGTGAGAAATCCAGGAGTACCTGCCAGAGCATTAGGCTGCACAGATGCTCGAGCGTAGCTTGGAGGCTGTTCCAGTGAAAAAGCTGGAGATCAGGCTTTGAACATGAACTCCAGAGCCCCCATGCTTAAGGCCATGGAAGGAGGCAACAGCGATGGAGAAAGCTGCTTTAAAAGCTACATCCTGGGGAAAACAGGTTCCTTCTACTTCTTTAAGGAAAGGAAAAGACTTGGTCCTGGAATGCAGTGAAAACCGGGACTAGTAAGGAGGACTCTAATAGGAAAAGGGAATGGATGTTATTGTGAACTGCCTTTGAGATTATCTTTACATGGCAGAATGGGCTAAGCTCATAAAATACATGTTTTATTGCATCCTGGATAAGTCCAGGTGTGACTCTATAGAACTCAGGTATAATTAAAAGTATGTTTAATAATGCCAGATTACTATGTGCAATTTCTAAGTGTTTTGAGTTCTATCCAGACATCAAAGAATAATGTTCAGATTTGTATCCTAATGGCATTTCTTCTAACAGCGTTCTCAGGTTACGGTTTCAGCTCTCATAGTTTCTGGATATTTTCTTTATTATAGAGGATATTTTCTTTATTCTTAGAGGAGAACTGACATATTTCATTCCCAGATTTTTGGTAATTTTAATTTCTAGCAGTCTGTGAGATAGTCTTTTATTTTTTATTATCTTTAGCATCCATGCTTTGTCCACTTTGATTCTTTCTAGAATTGCCTTTCTAGGAAGGCAATAAAGCATGAACTGAAAATAATTTTGACATACTAAAAGTCCTTTCCCATTACTTTCTTGTGGCAAAAACTGCTGTCACCCTTTCAAAAACAGAATATTTACTACGAATATTACTATGCTACTACAGAATATTACTACGAGCCATAGGGCCAGAGGACAAGGGAGTCTGGCGTCCACACTCTGCTATCCAGCGCGCTTTTGTAATTCTCAAATCTCGCTAATATTGTGGGGGAACACATTTTTTGCCAAAAAAGTTTATATGCGATTTCTGTGTCTGAACATCAGCTGGATGGATTTCTGCTAACTTTTTGCTCTGACGGGTTCTGTCCACTCTTCTGGTTTGTGGAAATCTCCTGTGGGAATCTTCTGTGTCTTCAGGCAGACGAGTTCCTCACACCACCGGTGGTGCCAGGCAGCACAGCTGGTACTCAGAGCCACTACTTGATGGAAAACAGCCCTGGACATGGCACAGGAGCTTTATAGTGTGGCCCCCGTGGTCCCCTCAGGGCCTTGCCAGGGGCAGGGTCCACGGACAGCCCCAGGATCTCTGCCCTGGGTGGGAGCTGGTGAGGAGCACGGGAGCGTAGCCGGCCACTGGCAATGCTCCCTGCCAGCATGGCACCCATAAACCTCTGCAGCCTCTCTTTCTCAGGAGGTACCAGTTAAGGAACAATATACGACAGGTAGAAGAGAAATATCTGCTGGGTTTGGCAGAGGGAAGAAGGAGTGTGGGGAGGGGAGCATTCACTAAATAATAAAATAATAAAAGATGCTTTTGTAGCAGGGTTCAGAAAAATTGAATTTGCACGTATCTCCTTGTGCCTTCTTAAGAACTTGTTAGAGCTTTCTGCTTCAGCTATGTAATATAGACCGTAATTACATTAGCAAAGGGTAGCCACTGAAAATATGACTGAGGAAGTTAATCACCACGGAAGTGTGTTTAGTCTATATTTAAGCCGGGACTACAGAAAGACGTATGTTAACCTTATGCAGGAAATTTTTATGTTTCTACTTTTTTCCCCCCTCAGTCTTGGTAGGCACGGGCTGAAGGGACTCACATGATTCCTGCTTGGAGAAATGATCTTCACAAATCTCTTAGGTCCCTCAGTATGCTAAAACATCCTGTAGATGTTTTAGTTCAGAGCCAGAGATAAGCCTAGACTTAAAACTAAAAGGGAAATTTTTCTCCCATCCCAACGCAACTGTTGCAGTTGCGCTTTCACAGCGAAGAGGAAAAAAATCAGAGCCTTGCAGAAAACTCTGACTGCCTTCAGTATTGTGGAACACCCTTCTACCTGCAGGTTATCTGCTATACATTTGCAGACGTAGCAAGTCAAGCCTTGCCTACATGGCATTTGAGAACTACTGTGTTCCTTGTTATAAGTACCCTGAATAGTCAGGGCAGTACTTGTCTGATTTTTATATAAGCTACACAGGAAGATGTGTAGATCATACACACATAAGTGCCCCCAAGCACAGACCAGATATCAAACCTTTCAGTTATTTTCCCCTGAAAAATCAGAATTACGGCTTTGGGAATCAGAAGAATGTTTGTATATATTATCGATCTATAGGCTGAGGAAAACTGCCACTCTGTGGAATTTATTTCAGAAGCTTTATTGTATTTCTGAGGGAGGTAAACATTTTTTTTTGGCATAAACCAGGTTGGTGCTGTGCAAAAAATTGTGTATTCTCTTATTCCTACCTCTCCCAGGATAAATTGTTTTAGATGTGAAATTGGACTAAGAGACAGGGAATTTCAACATTAACCATTAACTGTTTGAACCTAGTGAAAAATTACAATGATGTACCAAAGAGCATAGGGGCATATCCTCAGCAAGAAAGTGGGAAGTAGAACAGTGAGAAGCTGCAGTTCAGAATTTATGAGGATATAAGATTGAATAAAAAGCAAAAGAAAGGTTAGGTGAGCCCGATGTTTCCTCACAATAGAAGAGCTGGCAATATTTTATCTGAATTAGGGGCTATTTGCAGCTATTTGTGAATGCCACTTGAAGGTCAAAAATCCTTTCCCAGGAATATGACCTATTTTGCTTTTGAAGATGGTTCTCATGCTGTTCCTTTCTGAGCTGCATCTGTGTACCTGTTCAATGGTTTTTCTTTGTCACTTTGCAGTAGAGTCAGATGCAGTGAGATAAGGTGGTCTTGTAGCACGAAATTCCTTCCAACCTGATGTTATTCTGTGGTCCTGACAGCAGAATTCAGCTCACTGTAGATTACAGCACAGAGGAAGGATTTCTTGGAGAAGAATGCAAAATTCATAGGTAGTAGACAAAAAATTCTGATAGATGGAGTTAATGGTATACATTTTGGGTTTTGAATCTTGAATTTAAGATCTGTGCTCACCTCTTATTATGGTTTAAGATGAGGGCCTCTGTGCTGTCTTCTCCAGTTGGGACTGCAAAGTAAATTTTATTCGTGTAAAATATTAGGATATGTTTAAGCGAGTGTGTGTTTTGATAAACCATCATCTGCAGAACATTAAGCATTATTAAGAATTCCACAGTGCAAGATATCCTTATTACAGTTCCAGACTTCCTTTTTGTCTGGACGCCTAGGGAAATTTAGATAAGGATTATGAATTTGTATAGCCTTATTCAAAGCTCCTAATCTCTTGCAGTCTGCACATCTCTAACAATCCACCAAGAGGTTTCAGCAAGAACTAAATCAGAAATGTCTACCACACGTTGAAAATTTAGAGCTGGATCTGAGCTCATGGCACAGCTCTGTTTCAGCAACGTACTGGGCTGTCAAATCAAGAAGAAAAGCAGATGTTTATTTTCTAGGCTGAGAGAGTATGCTAATGTTTAGGATGAAAAAATATTTTGCAGCTGTTAGAAACAGCTGCAGTTGTAAAGAAGGGCCACTCATGAAAATACCCACAAATATCTTTTGTGGATAAATAAAAAAAATACCCAACGAGTAGAAAAAAGGTTCTTAAAGAAAAAAGCCTTGCTGGTAACCACTGCTGTTTCCCATTGAGACTGTTTTTCTTTGTTCTAAGTAAGTCCTGCAATGTTGCAAGTGTGTAAATATATCAGGTATTGAAAGGGTTAATGGATTTTATCTGCTGCTTTTATACTCACAGGAAAACTACTTAGGTCGATTTCCTGTAACATAGAGAGCTGTATCACAACACGAAACACTCAGCTGACAGTTTTATGGCAAGAAATGGAAGGAGCAGCTCTGTGAGAGTGTGCTTCAAAGAGAATAATGTGGGTGGGGAATTTTTACAAGCTACACACAAGTTCAGAAACTTCTGAAGAAGTCAGTCTTCAATCAATGATCTTTCTTTCTGTAAAGTACATGGGATTTTGTGCTTTTTTCAGTGGTGAATATTTCCTTCCCAGAATCCCCTTAATGACAACACTAGTTGTTACTACAGAGACATGGGATTAAATATAGAAAAAATATTGCCTGGTAAGATAGTAATAAGTATCTTTATGTCACAGAGAAAGAAATGTTGAATGAAAAATTACATGTTTGGATGTCTTCTGTGCTCTTGTGTGTTCCTAGGAAAACGGATTAACTTTGTAAACATAAATCTGCTAAACGTAATATAAGCACAGCTACACAATTGCATTTTTATCTTTAAATGTCGGTAAGGTTTATTAATAATAGCAGCAGCAGTAGCAATAGAAAGAACAAATAATAATTTAATGCATAAGTCATTTACTGAATAACAGTAATTAAAAATTCTCATTACTTGTAAACACTCTCCATTCAAGAAATATATGAATAGGTAAGTAAAACAAAAGCAACATAAATAAAACAAGTGGAGAGGCTGGTTTCAGTGAGGTAACACAACAGTGGGACAGGGCTTAAGGTGGGATGAGTGTCACACTCAAAACTAAGTTTATCTGGGAGCAGAAACTCATTGGGTAGGGAAGATCTCACTATAACCAATGCCACTGAAACTATACTCCTATTTAGCTTTTTAGAAAAAAGAAAAATGGAGTCTACCGCTTTCCAGGTTGACACCCTGAAAGCTGGCGGCTGGAGGGGAGGCTGTTTATGAGGGTGTTTCAGTGCCACGAGGAGCCCTAGGGCTCCTACTCACAACTTTCTGTAAGTGGCACCAGGAGAATTAGGATAAGCAAGCCTCAAGGGTCTGATGGCATGTGTTACCAGCATCAGGTTGTCTTGAGAAACCAACTAGTAATTATGCACCTAAACCCCATGATTTTAAGTCACATCTAACACAGCTTTCAAAGGAGAGGCTGCGGTCTTCAATGGGGCCAACAGTTTTACTTTGACTCACACCCTCAACTGATTTCTTCTCCTTTACAGGGAGGAAAAAAGGAATATATCTGTCTTGTTCGAAAGAGAGCAACACAATCCCGCACTGAAAAAAAGTTACAGCTGCATTTCTAACAGCGTCCTCTGTTTTTAAAGAAGTTCATGGTAGCACTGAGGACTGGACACCCTGTGGTTTTGCTCAGGTGAGGAGCACTTCCTCACATGGCCAGTCCTGGTGTTTGATTAAATAAGATTACACTGGTGTCTGTTAACTGTAGGATCTGGACTGTCTCTTCCTCCTACATTTCCGGGACTGGAGAGAAACAAAGAAAAATACCCCAGACCAGAGCCTGACTCAACAGTGAACATGTGAACGGGGAAGTAGCATTAGACCTAATAAACTGGCTAACAGTGTGACAATGCAGCAGGGTATATCTGTATCCACGTAGGTCTTGGTTCTGTGAACGATCCATTAGCCTTTCAAGCTAACTCATCAGCCCGAGCATGGCAAACATGGGTACACAGGATTATCCTCCTGCAAAGTGAAGCTGGAGGTGAGATTGGGCAAGTGCGATGCAGTTGGAGGTCTGGGCTAATCGGGAGCTGCCCTACCTGGATAGGTATTTGGACTGCCAGAGAATCTCTGGCACACAGGGTTGGCTGGAATGCCCCACAGGGCACATCCCTGCTACGAAGTGCAAAACTCAGGAGCCAGAGAAAGAGCATCTTCAGCAAAAACTCCATACATATCTACGTAGAGGGGAATGTGAAAACCCTCTGCGACCAAGGTTCTCCTGCCCTCCAGAGCTGCTGGAGTTTTTGCTAAGGCATCCTAAAAGTCCTCCTTTAATTTGGGCAGTTTGGTCCTGAGACAGTCCTAATGGGAGGGAAGTGGTACTCTGGGGCCACAAGCCTCAGTGATCCGAGCTCACAGCGGAGGGGTGAGCTGGCAGGAAACCAGAGGGAATGCTGCTCGCTGGTTAGTGAAAGTCTTTTGAAACAGACACGTTGCCACGAGCCTTATGGTCATCATAAAATTGCACTATGTTGCAAGATTCTTTACCAACTCTGTGTGATGTCTCCAAGTGCAAAGACCCAAAGTCAGAAGCAAAATACCAGCACATTGATTTAGAAGTGGTAAAACAGGTTTTCCCGTTCCTTCATGTGTTCTGCATTTTAGGATCATGTTTTCAGTGTGTTTGTGTGCGACTGTGAGGGTTTGCAAGCTTCCCCTGAGTGAAAACTGGAAGTATGACGTTACTGCAGAATTCTGAGTCTGAGTTTGCTCTGCCCAGCAAAACGTAGCCACTGCACAACTTCGTTCTTTCAGCTTGTCCTCCCTTTCCCTGCATTCTCCTGTCCTGCAGGAAGAACAGGTGGCAGGGTACAGCAAGGAAGATTCAATATCAGTCAAAGCATTTCCCTCTGTCACTTTAGCTCCATGTAGTAGCAGACAACCGAGCACAAAGTGAAACTTAGGAGGGAAATATTCTCTCCTAATCATTTAAAACATCAAAGAACTATGTCGCTTTGTATTTGATGCTCACAAAGAGATAAATTGCTATGAATAATGCCATGTTTCCAATGTTTCAAAACTGAAAAAAAATTAAAAAAAATGTTTCTCAATGAAAGAAACTGCTTTGGAATGAAAGTTTCATGTCTTAGGGGATCTCAAAGCTGCAAATTAACACGAGAGCTTGAACGACCAGTTCATATTTTTCCAGTTCTTTTCATTGTGCCCAACAGCACCCATCTGGCTGGAAGTTTTGCTGCCAAAACAGTGCTGATGAGATGAAAAGGGATCACAGAATCATAGAATGTGTTGGGTTGAAAGGGACCTTTAAAGATCATCTAGTCCAACCCCCCTGCAGTAAGCAGGGACATCTTCAACTAGATCAGATTGCTCAGAGCCTCATCAAGCCTGGCCTTGAATGTCTCCAGGGATGGGGCCTCCACCACCTCTCTGGGCAACCTGTTCCAGTGCCTCACCACCCTCATTGTAAAGAACTTCTTCCTAACGTCTAATCTAAACATACCCTGCTCTAGTTTAAAACCACTGCCCCTCGTCCTATCGCTACATGCCCTTGCAAACAGCCCCTCCCCAGCTTTCTTGTAGGATGATGTGGTTCGAAGAGATGAGACAGACCAGCACCTATAAAACCCCTCAAGCTGAGGGAAGTTAGTTTGAGGTGAGGAAGCTGGTTGCAAATAACAGTCCATTTCTTCTAGGACTTTCACTATAAAGACATAGCACAGTCTGCCGTTGGAGGTTTGTATGAGATCGTTGTGTGTACATGCATACGGATATATCCTTCCCCTCTCCGCTCCAGCCCATGGCAGCGTTTGCAGTAGGCCACCAGATGACTGCATGCCATATGGGCACTTCCCAGAATACTAAACGTATCTATGAGCGATTTGCAGGAAAGATAAGACAACATCAGCTGGAGGATCAGTAGATTTGTAAATTAATTTATGATCCAAGAAGACATACATAGTTACACCACGCATGCACACTCTTATTTCCCGAGTCCCTAAAACTCCAATGACAACTTCTTTTCTATAGGATGTATCTACACTCGAGCATAAAATGAAGACCTTCAGGTATCAAATATTACCTGTTCCTCTGAAATCTCATCCTTTGAATGATAAGCATTTATAAAGCATAGCCTACAACTAACAACAAGAAATGTATCTAGTATTTTCATGCCCACCACATACATATCATATCCTCTTTTCCAAGTGACACAGCTTCATACCCAAAAACTGTTAATTTACGAAGTGACTCATGAAATGCATGCAGTCTCTGTTTATGCTTTCTTTACCTTCTTACCAAAGAATGCCAAACCACTGAACGTTAGGAAGCATTCCTACTTCATTTCTTAGAAGTTTTTGCTGTTCCCCTTTCTAATGAAGGCTGCCGTTATAGTCGTATGTCAAGAATGATTCATATAACACAAGATAAGTTTACATATGCCTTACTTTGTGTACTTTCACTTATTCATAAACTTACATACTCATTCTAATTTTAGATTTTATTTAATTCCTGTATAAGCATGTGTGTTCATTTACTTACAGAAACACCATTTATCATATTGCACAGGATTTTGTGCATAACGTGTGTTGCCTGTGCACTTGGATGTTTTACCTTAGAAAAAAACAGACATTCAAAAAAGAATTCTGAAAACAAGCTTGTCAAGGTACATGTGTTTTTCTCTCCTGTATGTCATACTGCAGGGGGATGAATTTGTTTAATGCGTACTGCTGAACTAGTTTTAACGATTTAGGTGTTTGATAGTAATTTTTATAGTAATTTATTTGCCCCGCTGCTGCAGGTAGTGATCTACCAGATTTCTAGATGTTTGCCAGCAAAGGCTACTGGATATTTGAAAATCCCAATAAGAGACGCCAGGTATAGGGCAAGGTATAACTATTTCATATGAAAACTAGAACTGAAGAGGTTTCGGTGCATGGGAAAGGTCAGTCCTTGCTTGAGACTTGCTGCATGCGCAGGTGAACAAGTCTATTAGTGGAACCCTTTGTTGCCAGGGTCATTCTAGGGACAATCATTTTAATGGACTTGGGTCTTTCTACAGGAGGACAGTTTGTCCCTTTGGGCTTGAATGCAAGTGGGTTTAGACCTTTGACAGGAGATTCATCTCACGTAAGGTGGACTTTCATGGCATTGATATCTGTGTCTGTGTTAGTTACCCTGGATTCTCTATAAGGTCTGTAAGTGGGAAGAAATAGACTTTTTTGGACACAGTTCATCTGACCTGTTTTAGATTTCTACTTTAGATGGAGATGATTTATACCCTAAAAGACCCATTTATCTCCATGACCGTACAGAAAACCTACACTTTTATCTCAGATGCTGAGGTCTACTTATGCTAGACGCTACATTTTTTTCAGGTGAATCCTATTCACAGAGCCCAGGCCAAGTCAAAGGTTAACCAGAAAAGCACAATGAAGTGCACCAACCTCAGCATCCTCCTCAAGCAGGGGGTTATATAGCTATAGTGATTGAGATCCAGTACTGGTTACCAACATTAGCAACATAAACACAAAGTTTTTGTGGAGTTATTCTACAAGATTTAGGGTGCATATTTACTTTACAAAATTGCTGTTTCAATTTTTATTTGGCTTTATTTTTAACATATGATGTTGCAGACGAATACTTGAATTTACTGTGACATAATCTGAATATGGCTATAAGATTCCATGATTGAAAAATAAAAATCTCGGGATAAAATGTCTGAAATCCATTCATCAAAGCTACTAAATGGATTTTATCAATTTGCAGTTTTATTTACAACTGGTTTGAATACACCATCTGACTAAATGTACTTGCAATGATCTCTATATGCCAAAGACTGTAAATAAGGAGAGAGGCTGGACACCTTCCGTCACTATGAGAGCATTCTTGACAGCCAGAGATTATAGCTTACTGGTAAGTTTCTTCTTTATGGAGTGCAATGTATGAAAATTTATCTTGACCTAAACACCAAAGCTTTCTGTGGATATTTATATGCAGAAGTCCAAATTTTGGTAACCATATCTGAGTTCTTAAAAGCTTGCCATATTCACATGATCAGTTCTGTTTAAAGTTGGTAGGCTGGATTTACTGCCTACTTGTCCGTTCCCCTCATCTGGTAAAGCCACAGAGTAGAAAGGGCTGATAGGGAAGGAATCTAGTCACAGCTTTGCAGCAGCACACTCTATACCTCTATTTAGATGTGAATCTAAGGACCTGCTCTAACGTTGCATTCCTACCTCCTGATAAATAGGTAAGGCGAAAGTTTTTGATTTAGGATTCAGCCAAAGGAGGGTATCACCTGAACAGTGGTCTAGAGATGTCAGCTTCAGCAACACTGCAAGTTGCTTGACCACACAAGATTTTGGCTGCCTGCTTGTTTCTGTTATGGCAGCAAATGAAGTTCTTGAGGGAGAAGTGAACCCGGTAATATTTGATTTGAATGTCTGCATGAACACATTTGCATTATTTTGAGCACAGGGAATACTTTTTCTTGCATTCTGAACTGTAGACTAGAGTCACCCTGTATGCTAGGCTCTGAGTGCCGTGCCATGAAAGCAGTTGCCTCACTTGAATGTCACCAGCATTGCACGCTCCTGAAAAATTCTGTTGCTCCCCTCTTTCAAACAGGAAATGCCACTTAATTTGTCAGATTTTTCAAATCAGGACTGTGTTTTAACCACAACATTTGCAACGTGAAACAAATTACTATATTCTGACTGACTTCTAAGACATGCACAGGGTAAAAAAGAGTAATTATTAAAAAAAATTCCTTGGATTTCAGCAAAACTTGGGGAGTGGGGTGACCTGTAAGGGCTTGGTGCAATGATAGGATTTTTGTCTTTGCACTCGACGAAAATGAAAGATATCTCACTCCAGTCAACTACATCGTGGCTTTACTGGAAATTTGGGATGCTCAGTTCCTCCTGGGGGGTAGGGTACTAGGTGAGTTAATTTGTCAATTAAATAACAAACACAAGTGTAATAGTTAATTTAAAAACACAACAATAAAACTTTACGGATGGTGGGCATGCTCCCACTGATTTTTTAAAAGCAGTATGAGTGTTCCAGAGTTTTCAGTTGGAGCAGATTTGCTTAGAAAATATATAAAATAAAGTTAAATAGAAGCAGATTCTATAATATCATCTGAATATATAAATATATGGAATACTGATTGAGTAGGAAGACACTTTTCTTGCAGGATATAATGTAGTATTAGCAACAAATAATTGTTACCTCATTAGCTGAATGGATTCTTAAATGTAATTGGTTATTCAAACACATATTAACTAATGTCTTGTGTTCTTAATACTGAAGCCTATAGGGTATGTACCATAGAAATAGTAATTATTATTATTTTTTTTAATATTATGTAAAATTAATCCAGATTCACTGGAGAGAATTAATGAATTTATTCATGCTGGTCCCAGATATATATATCTCCTAATGTTGTACCTGTGGAACACTCCCACTTGCTTCAGTGGGCATTTACTTCAGTGAAACCTGGATCCAATGTATGAAGACAGAAAATACAAACTTTCTAAGAATAAAGAAATATATATCATATATATCATATACATACCTTTGCAAGATACGTGCAGTTATTCAGTGACATTGTGAAAAAAACCTGTTAAATTCAATAGAAAGTCTTGTGTAACCTTATTTTTTCTTGCACGAAACTATTACTTATTTTCAATTAGTCAATGACTCAGCAGTTAGATAAATGATTTGGAAACAGATTTCTCTATTTGAAGTAGAAAACCTCATCTCTTGGGTTTTTTTGATTTGGTGGTTGGTTTCTTTTTTCTTTTTTTTTTTTTTTTTTAATTAAATTTGACACTCGGGTAATATCTTTTATTCAAAATTGAAAATCAGGTCCAGAATGACGAACTATTTTGAGTCACAAGGATATAGAGCCTTACACTGATGTCCCTTCTCCATATATCTGTTCAAGAAATGAAACTGATTTTTGCAGTGACCTGCAGTTATTTTAAGCTGAAAACCTCATTAAACAAATCGGTGAGGGGTTTGTTTGATATATCTCTTGGGAACGTTACAAGGAAAATCTAAAACTTCTCTCACTTTTACACCTTTCATCCTGAAACTTCATGTACTCACATGAAATTACTCAGGGTTCTTACCAGACGCAGGGGAGAGGTGGGTTCCCAATTTGTCTTCTGCTCTCACACAGGACAAAGTGATGCCTTCATTTTTGCTGGGGCTATCGGCCCATGATATTTCATTGTGTTGACTTAGGGCCTTCAAAACAATACTGATGTACATGCATACTGTGTTGTTGTGGGATGAGCAATGTGTAATTTAAGAAATTGTCGTTTGGATAATGTAATGGTTATATTCATATTTTACTTAAAGCAGACTTTATGTTTCTACTGCAATGCCCCAGCTGCCCCCGCTGGGCTCCCATGAGTGTTCACAGTGGTTTAACCAAAGCAGTTTTTAAAGCATATCTCTTACTACTCACTGGGCAGTTTTGTATGCAGGCAAAGCGTAAGGCATGCCCAGAGACCTAAACCTTCAGTATTTCCTGGCAGAACAGAAATGTGAATAGTTGTGCACACAGAAGTGGGAACCGAACTGTTTAATGTCAGCGGAGAGTACATCTATTCTCTTTTTGTGAAGCAGTGAGTGTAGTGAAAGTAATGATACTTGCTTGTCTGTGTTCTTTTTTTTAAATTTTATTTCTTATTAGTTCATTTTTAATTCCTCAAACGGTCTTCAAATTCTTTTATTGCAGAAGCATGTCAGGATAAAATATGAGGTATTTCAGCAACATTCACTGTTTGTGGAGTCTCCTCAATATGACATTAAGTAGTTTGTAGCCTACATCTCACTTCAATTCCTAGTGCCCTGGCAGAATCCTACTCAGTGACCTGCTTCTTTGACAAGTACTTTAACGAGTTTTGAAAACTGTTTTCTCTAATCATAAAAATGTCGGTAACAGTGCTTGACTTCATGTGAAGGAGTAAATCCAGGAAAGCTAACAGGACTACTCAAAAGTTTAAACTGGAGTATACTTGTTTGCAGGATCAGAGCCTGAATTTCTGCAGGATTATCGCTGTGGTGCACAGAAGACAATGAAATAATTTTTTAGATCCCTTATAACATACACTTGAGAAATGCCATTGCCTAAAGAACATCTGCATTGAATTTTTGGCTTGGTAATCTGTTTCCTTTCTGGGACCTACACTCGTAATGAGTTGTTTTTTTGTATTTTAAGGCCACTAAATCACAGGCAGAGAGAGAGGGTGGTGGCCATAAGAGAACCATTATTTTCCCTGGATACTTACATGCCATTAAGTTTCCCAATAATTCCAGCTGTTTCTTGTATCCCAGAGTGGAGGTGTTTTACTGTTTGATACACGTGAATACAGTTCAGTGGTCATTCTGATTCATTGTACTTTTCCGCTCTTTCATCTCCTGACATTTGCTTACGTTAATTTTTATGAACCTTTGTGCTTTTCACAGAAAGAGAAAAAAAAATCATAATCAAGTTTGCTACCAGACTACAGGCAACAATTAAAAAATTAATAATTTGGTATAAATTTTTAAATAAATGTATCCCTTTGCTTTTACTGCAATCTTAGAGTTATGATGAAGCAACATGGCTTACATAGAGGGGACTTTTTAATTAAAACACGTACAGAAATAACTGCAAATGAGGGCTGTGACTTAAAGAGCAACATATTTTTTAGTGATCTTACACCCAAGGTGTCTGGAACCTAACATCTTTGGTATTGTCTAGGGCAGGCTGGACCACTTCTGTGATTCATCCTGGCAATTCTCAGTTGATTTTGTACATTGAATGGGGATTCCCACTGAACAAGGGTAATTCTAGAAGAGCACTTGTAAGTGAATTTCTGCATCTCAGCATATTTCTGGTCTCAGGTTTGTGAAGATCAGGACTTTATCATCCTAAATGCGCATCTGCTGGTGTGTTCACTCTGCTCTTCATTCATGTTCCCTTTGCCCAAATCTGTGGGGGTACTGCATTGCTCAATGTGTGGGAATGATGTCTTCATACTAGTGTAGCAGAAAAGCAAAGACTGCACTACAAGCAATTCTCTCTTACTTCCCTTCTCATTACAGTAATCTGTGCTGATTTTCCAGCTTCCTCTTCTAACATAATTTTTTTCTTCTAAGCTTCCTTCTTTCCCTTACTTTTCTCTGATTCTTTCATATTATGTTCACTGTCACTTTTACTTCTATCTCCTGGATTGGATTGTATCACTCTCAGCTCATACTTCCTTTTCGTTATCTCCATTATCACCATTTGCTTTCCTGGTCATTCATCCATCTCCACAGGTTCTACATATTGCTCCAACCTTTGCTGTAACCATTGTTTTACCTCTGTCCATAACTTGTTTCCTTCTCTTTCTTGAGTGACAGTACTCATCTTCTGTGGCATTCATCTCTCAACTGTTACACACAAGAAAAGGGAAAAGTTTACCCTTCAACTGTTATTTCTGCAGCTCTCTTAATATGGACTCTTATTTCACAGACTGTGCCTTATTTTTGGTTATAGGGGGAGTCCATCTTGCTTTGTCACTAAGAAAGACACTTGTTTCAAATTATATAGGTTTTACTTAATGGTAAGAAACATTTTGAAAACTTTCACCTCTTCTCCACTTTTATTCTGGATAATCCCAATGGCTGCATATCTGTCCAAAAGCCAAAGCTGCATATTTGTTCATCGTATATGATATTTATTTTTCTCTCAGTTTTTCCAAAATCTCCAATAAGGAATGTGGAAGACTTTTCTGTCATCCTTAGTGTCTCCATTCTAGTTCTTAGGTCCTGTCGGTAGAAAGAATGTTCATTCCTTTCACCTTTTCCTTTTCCCTTTCTCTCTTATTTCCATGCCTTCCTCTCAGTATAAGATACTACCTTATTAATCCTGAGCATTGACTCAGTCCTTGGTGCTCAGTTCCTCCATCCTTTTTCTTTTGCTGCTGAGCAATTTTGAAGGAAATCCAGCACTTTGTTCAGTACAGCCTGTTGCCTCCTCCATCAGCTTTTTCATCTTCTAGGACAAAGAATAATAGTCCTCTACTGGATTTCATGGCCAGAGATACCACTTACATGTAATCTTACTTTAATACTGCTTTAATTCTGCTTCCCCTGATCTCCTTCTATGACAAGGTGGATGAAGGAAAGGCTGTGGATGTTGTTTACCTGGACCTTAGTAGAGCCTTTGACACGGTTTCCCACAACAGTCTCCTACAGAAACTGGCTGCTCATGGCTTGGACTGGTGTATCTTTGCTGAGTAAAAAATTGTTTAATATCTTTATCAACGATCTGGATGAGGGGATGTAGTGCACCATCATTAAGTTTAGAGATGACACCAAGTTAGGCGAAAGCATCAATCTGCTTGGGGGTAGGAAGGCTCTACAGAGGGATCTGGACAGGCCAACGGGCCAAGGCCAGTTGTATGAGGCTCAACAAGGCCAAGTGTTGGGTCCTGCCCTTAGGTCACAACAACCCCATGTAATGCTACAGGCTTGGGGAAAAGTGGCTGGAAAGATGCCCAGTGGAAAAGGACCTGGGGGTGTTGGTCAACAGCCGTCTGAATATGAGCCGTCAGTGGGCCCAGGTGGCCAAGAAGGCCAATAGCATCCTGGCCTGTATCAGGAATAGTGTGGCCAGCAGGACTGGGGAAGTGATTGTCCCCCTGTACTTGGCACTGGTGAGGCCCCACCTCGAATACTGTGTTCAGCTTTGGGCCCCTCATTACAAGAAAGAAACTGAGGTGCTGGAGTGTGTCCAGAAAAGGGCAACAAAGCTGGTGAGAGATCTAGAGCACAAGTCTTACAAGGAGAGGCTGAGGGAGCTAGTGGTGTTTATCCTGGAGAAAAGGAGGCTGAGGAGAGACCTTATTGCTCTCTACAGCTCCTTGAAAGGACGTTGTAGTGAGGTGGGCGTTGGTCACTTTTCCCAAGTAACAAGTGACAGGACAAGAGGAAACATCCTCAGGTTGTATTGGGGAGGTTTAGATTGGATATTAGGAAAAATTTCTTCACAGAAAGGATTATCAAGCACTGGAACAGGCTGCCCAGGGAAGTCGTTGAGTCACCATTCCTGGGGGTATTTAAAAGATGTGTAGATGTGGCAGAGGGACATTGCTTAGTGGTCTGTTCTCTGTGTTCTTGATAGACAGGACAAGATACAATAGACTCTGAAGTAAAAAAGATTGAGGTGAACTGTTAGAATTAAAAAAGACCACACAACTCCCCAAATATTTTCCAGCTGGGCATGTATCTTATATAAAGTCACTACTGGAGATTTTTAAGAGCAGCTGTTAGGAATGATATAGCTGCAATTCTACAGACTATGGGGCAGGTGAATGGACTAGATGGTGTCTTTAAGTCCATTCCTCTCCTGGTTTCCATGGTTCCAGGATACAGCTTTTGATAGAGAAATCAGAAGTTGCTGCCTATAGAAGTATTAGTCTTGAATTCAATAAGTGTCTTTTGTGCTTCCTGTGAATGCCTCTTCAGTTAGGAATTACTGTGTTTCTGTCTTGCTCTAGTTAGGGACAGTCACGTCAATATTTAGTTTGTACGTATGTACCTGTAAAACCAAGAACCCATAGTCTGGCACAGCCGTATTCATTCTGACTCACCATTCCCATTATCAGGGCCCTGAGTGCACTAGTAAGCCATAAAGACCCTGACCAGCCTCACGTGGGACCTCCACCCACACCTGTGCATCCAGGAACAACTCTATATAAGCTCAGCCCCAGGTCTTCACTCTGTGTTTGAGCCATGATGGAGGAGTGTTGATCCCCAGGTCAGCCACAGCCTTGCCCCTGCCTCTCTACAGAGCCTTTTGGGCCAGGCTACAACCTGTGGGTTGGCTCCCTGACGCAGCTCAGGCTTCTCCAGCAATCACAGGACCTGATCTTGGCCATGACCTGTGCGTTGACCTGTGTCATCACCACAATGTTGCCCTGTAGTCTGACTTCTTGGTTGGACCTCGTCGCCACCTCTGGCTCTGTCCTGCTTGGGTGCTGCCAGGTTGGCCCTTGGCTGAACCCAGAGCACTGCAAGGTGTGAGGGCAGACCTTGCTGGGAGGGAAGACCTCTGTCTGGGCCCCAAGGGTGATCATAAGCCTGACTGTCCCTGCTCAGGGATTCCCCACCCTGCCCAGGACCCTATCTCAGCACCCTGGTGCCGTCAGCCCCTGCTCCAGCAATGCTGCAGCAGGGCTGGTCTCCAACTCCCCCCCTGCCCTGCCCCGCCACGGGTCCCACTGAGCCGGGTCTGCCTGCGGGTTCCTGTCCCATCCCCAGGCAAGTGCCTGATGGCTGGGGCTGCCCCAGTGCCCTCCGGTTGCCCTGCTCCTGGCTGCGATGGTGAGACAGGCCATGCCTGCCCCTGGGGAGACCCTGACCCAGGCTGAGCATCCCTATGCCTGCTCCCTGGCACCCATCCGGAAACTTGAAGGATGAAGAAGAGGCCCACCACATGTTGTGAAAAGTGATTTTTTCATAGCGCAGATAAGTATTACGGATGACTGTCAGGACAGAAATAATGGCTGTTTAGATAGGCAATACATATGCATAATTTTGATTTATCTCTTCTAAGTATGAACCTCTTAAGTGCTATTTTTATCGGTCTCATTTTGATAATACAATTTTGACCTTTCATTTATGCCATGCCTTCATCAGGGTCCTGAAGTATTTCACAGAATGAAGGGGGCAAAAAGGGGCAGATAGAACAATCTGCATAAAAAACATTAACAGGGAGGATGTATTTTAGATTATAAATTTCCCAATCTTGTCAGGCATTTAAAAAATGCTTTTTTTCTACAAATGACATCAGCTTGGAAATAACCTACAACTTCTCTGGATATAAGAGATTAGCACACACTCCTGATAGTAGTATTAATCAGACTTTTCACTTCTGTTATGCATACCCTTGGTAGTACAGACAAAGCGAAAAACTTTGAACTACAAGATGAAATAACAGGTTACATATATAAGGTAGAGACTTAAATTCTAATTTAAAATCATATGCATTAAATTCCTGAGGGAAAACAGAAAAACTGCAGATCACAAGTTCAGCAATGTAGTTGTATTTTGAATTGTCGTGTAGTCATTTCCAAGGTCCTTCTTTAACTTGGAAGTATATGTTTAGTATTTTTTACTCTTAAAATCTTGTTTGTGCTGAAAGTAAAATAATGAACACTGACATCTAGTAACCATGTAATGTTTACACAGTATTCATTTTTTAAAAAAGGCTTGTAGAAAGTGAGAACAGAAATTCTAAAAAACCCCCTATCTATACCCAAATGTTCCCTTCCTCCTTCAGTCTTGGAAAATATTACTCGAGTTGTTGTCCTCCTCTTTATAATTTTTTTTTTTGCACTTTCAACCTCCTGACTGGAAAAGAAACTGAATACTCACATGAACTGAAGAAGAAAAAGTGGAGCTTTACTAGTTCAGGTTCAAAGAATGAGGAAACAATAAAGATGCTTGGGAAAAAATATGTCTTTAAGGGATTTCCAAACAAAGCTATATCAGCCTTTACCAAGAAAGAAACTGGGAATATTGGGATTTTTAGGTACATTTTAGCGCCAAACTACTTATTAGCGTTTATTGAGTTTTTGATTATCCTGGAATAACTAAAAGCATAGAATTAAAAAGCATCTGGCACTTGCCAGAGGCCTGCCTCCAGAGAAATCTGGCATCTGGTATCAAACCATTCATTTACAGTCCATTTATAGTGATAGGTTGCAGATATTTTTTTTTTATATTGCAAAAAGAATAAAACTGTACAGTACCCTATAACTGCAATACAGCAGTAGAAGTGATGTTCAAGGAGACCACACTGATCACTGAGGAACAGCAACAGACAAATGGAAAAGTTCTGGTCAGTGGGGAAATATGTTGGATTTTACCAAATGTGGCTGCCTAACAGAGGTAGCTGGTTGCTCTGAGAAAGCTTATTTTACCTAATTTGTTAATGTGGAGTTTTTCTATAAATAGTAGAGAAAGATATGTCCCATCAGTTGTCGATTCAACCTTACTTTCTTACTAACCTATTTTGAGGTGGAATTAATTACTCTGTGGGTGTGACTGTCTCCATTAGCTGTAGAGGTCTAGGTGATTGGTTTAGTCTAGGAATATAGGCTGTCTTGGCTGTAGCCTTTCTTGATAGGGCTAATGGATAGACGTGTTCTGAATTCCCTTCTGCAGGAGACAAATTTAGGTTTCTGGTCTGAATTGTTCTGCAACTATTGCAGATTTTCTGTCTACAAATGCTCAGTGGGGTTTTGGACAGCTGTCATTGAATTATTTTTCATTTAATTTCTTTCCTCCTTTTTAAAGGGAATAAAAGAAACTTGGTTTTACTGGTGATTTCCACTTGGCAGCTTGAATAACACGGCAGGCCATGCTGAGTACCCGGTCTTGTAAGAGCGGACAGCAGTATCACACAAATAGTAACCATGCTTCCTCTACTACAGTTTGCTGAAGGAGGTACTGTAAGGTCTCTTTCATTTGCAAAATGAACTCGCAAAGCTTCCACTGGGGATTTCCAAGTACCTTGCATCTCATATGACATGGTGTCAGCAGTAGCATCCAGATCTAGTAGCCATGCATTCAACTAGTTGGTAGCTTTGGGCTGAAGTAGAAGGTTGTCTCTAATGGATGCTGTTGTGATATTGGTGAAGCAGGCAGCTGAGAGCAGTCTCCTTTCCACGCTTCTTGGATGTTAGAAAAGTTCATATTTGACAGTGAAAGATTCGAGCTTCTCCAACCCTTTTTACGCTTATCTCACTGAGTTAATAGCTCTTCTAGCAATCTCTGCAAAGTTTATAATAAGTAATTTCCCTTTCATTCAGTATAGTCCATCTTCAATGTCTTCCTTCCTTTGGTTGTCTGCAAAGCTCAGCAGCCTTCGCTGTACCTGCACCCCAGCTACACAGCTTTCCAAATATTTCCTCCCTCTTTCCTTGGTATTCTACAAATTACAAGTAGCTGCTCCATTTGTCCCCAGACATTGCCAGGTAAATCTATCTCCTGCCCAGGTAACTCTGTAATTCTATGAATTCTGTGGCCTGCATCCCTAATATTCAGTATTCCCATATTCTCTAAACCCCAAGGATTTGTTTTTCTTCCTGTCCTAAAAGCATCAGTGCTTTTCACCTACACATATATAACTGACAATTGTACAAATGCAATTAGCTAAATTGATTTAAAAACTGTTTGACCATAAAAGTCCCTTGCAGACCTGCACATCTGTTCACAGCTCTGCTCCATACACTACAGAAGACTAATTTTGGGTGGGCTCTGATTAAAGTTTTTGGAAAATAAGGAACTCCTGTACCAAAGTATCATAACACAGGTTGGCAAGAGGATTGCCCATAGAACATAACTTTTCAAAAAACAGAAGCTCCTTCTTCTTGCCTGTGAAGGATTACTTTCCTATCCCTCTTGGGATGCTCCTTCCATCATACTGTGATTTATCTTCCCCCTCCCTTTTGAGACTTCAACAGTACCTCTTCTTTCCAAAAGGCCAAAAAAGCCTTACAATTTTCATCATAAGGCCTTCATTCATTTCCTTTTAATTTTGACGGTCTGCTATGAGTAGTCCGCGTCAGCCATCTTCCATTCAGAAGTTTTGTTTTAATTATTTTTGGTAATAAGCGCCCATGAAGATGAATCAGTTTTACTCAAACACAAGATTTAGCAGCTTAACCTTGTGATAGCTAGGTCTGAAAGTTTACATTTGGATTATAGGACTAGATTAACTTTGGAGTGAGATGAATATTTCTGGTTAGTCTTCAACTGTTCTCTTTAACGTTCAGTTATCAGTGTAGGAAGGATTTCCCCTATAGTAATTAGTAATTTGAAAAAAAGAAAAAGGTGTCTGAACCACAGAAGCAACCTTTTTAATAAAATTTCATTTTAAATGTTAAACAGTCTGTACAGCAAGTGAGTAAAGGCTTAATCATAAGTGAAGTATCACTGAAAGGCAGCTTGGTGAGCTGGATTGAAGCCAATCTGCCATAGACGACTCCACCACAAATAGTTCTGATATATGAAAGACTATTTTTGAACTTGACAGTCTTTTGCCTTTTTCATAAGCCGATGGAAATTCAGTCTCTAAAAAAATCAACTTCTAATGTTATTAATGCATAAAAGTTCCCTTTACCATAAAGCTACAGGCTTTCTTGTTATTCGACATAGGCACAGACATGTAAATACAAATTTGTACTTCTGGTTATCTCGTGCAATTATCTTTGGATCTCATAGTGATTATTTTTTTCTGTTAAGTACACATTAACAACAGTTAAGTCTTCTATATAAATAAAACCATACACTTTGTTTATTGGCTGATGTATGTAGTCTAACCTAGTGATAAGAGCTTTGAAAAGTAACAGTCTTGTCAGACACAAAATACTAAAACAAATGAAGTGATTTATTTGGAACTGTTATGGTTCCCGGGTGTTACTCGTAGGCTGCAATTGTGAGTTTGTCCCATTCTCGAGCTGAAATTAAAAAAAACAGATTTGAATTTGATGGAAATACAACAGTATAACTAATTTGATTATTGCAAAGCTGTAGAAATTATTCTGTATTTGTGATTCACTCAGTGACTAGATTGAATGGGATCACCTGAAATTTAAATACTGAAAATTTAATGTCATATCTAAAAAGGAACATCCCTGCTGCAAGAACAAGTACCTCAAGCTTAAAAAATGCCACAATTAAGGTTCTCCGTGAATGTGTAACTTTTATGCATACGTTCTTTGAGGTATGCTGTTTATTTGTTATTGTTCCAAATTTATGCTTACTCAATGAGAAGGTATTTGATATATTTTATTAATATCATGGTGTGATTCAATACAATATTTACTCTGATTGGCCTTCCTGGAAGACAGAATACTAACTTACAGGATCCTGATTATTGAACAACAATAAATTTATTTACTTAATACTGCAACTCTAGACATGTAAGAAATATTAACTTGTTTTTACAGAGGGGAAACTAAGGCACAGAATGATTTTAGATGTAAAATATCTATCAGTCTTGGATGCCTACTTCAAGATGTCTGGAGCTTGATTTTTATCAGAACACTTACTATTAGCAATTTTCAAGTTTTTGCTGACTTCAGTTTCCTTTGTGAGTGATCAGCTTTGACCTCAGAGCAGAGCCTCAAGTTGAGCATTTAATGAGAAACTCATTATGAGTAGACACCTGAGAAAATAATTTAAAAGCTTTTCTGCTTAGCTGATGAGGGTCTCTGTGGCAGAGGCAGGGATAAAATGTAGTTCAACAGGACAGATTTCACCTGTCTTACTCAGAAGACTGTCTTGTTTCCTATTTCAGTTTACACCTCCAAGTGTCAGTGACAAATGAAACCAAGGTGTGATGGACAACTGCTTCTTTTGGTGCAAATCAATGACTTATTCCCAGAGACAGTCTGTATAGCACGTGGTGTTATAATTAAGACTATTACAATGCATTCAAGCAGGCGTGTGAAATTAAGGTGACAGATACCACTTTAATCCTCACATTTCTTAATTTTAGCTTGATAAATTTTACAGCAGCCACTTTAAAATATCCCGTTATGCATAATTTTCAAGGTCTTAAAACACAAAACAAGGAGCTAGGAAAAGGAAATGAAGCCCTATAGCAACACATAGCTATCAGCAAGGTTGCTATTCTTAAATCAGTAACTAATAGTTCTGGCATTTAAGTTAAAAGGAAATGGTAAAACTGACAGTCATTCCCTGTGTGGACTGGCACTAAAGTGGTATTAAAACTTTTATTTGGCCAGTGGGTTTCACACGTATTCTCTAACATCAGAGAAACTCGACCTTGGAAATTTGATTCCCTGATAGGGAACCTAGTCTGTTTTAATATATGTTATTCACTTTAGTTCTTTTCAGCTTATCAGACTTATAAATTTTTTAATATTTCTCTCCATTTTCTTTTGTCTTGCTCCTAGGTGCTTGCTGTTTAAGGCAGAGACGGTCTTTGTCTTGTGTATATGGTACTTAGCGCAATGGGATTCTGGTGATGGCACATCCTGGTGCATGACTGCAATTCTGGTATGTGCCATTGCAGTACAAATAAACACATAGATCCATCCTTCACTCTGAAAATTAGACCTGGTCATCTACCAATGAAGTGTGTTGGAGCCTGAGATCTAGCCCTGTGTAATGTATTATACATTCAGTTTTCAATGATCATGGTTCATCCAATTCCAGCTCACCCACAGATTGTATGTACTCATGGTTTAACCCATTTTCTCCAGCATATCTGATTCAAATAAGGGCATAAGGTAACTATTTTCTTATAACTGAAGCAGCTGATTTATTTTTACCAGCCTCTCACTTGAAATTGTTCAGATTTTCTGCAATAATTTATGAACAGGCCAAGAAGAGACAGAAGATTTCAGTCAGAAAAAAACTCTTCAGAGAAATAAGAGTGACTGGAAACATACTCTGTAGTGGGAAAATCATTACCAGTCTGTTTCTCAGAGCACCTGAAAACTCTCACCCTCAGTTGACCTTGTTATTACATATCAAATATTTTAGGTGGGTTATTCTTTAGATACCCGAAGATATCTGTTATTAACCACCTGAATATTTTTGAACAATGACTAACTTTAGAATTCCACCCTTCTGAAAATCATCAGTTATTTTTTCTTCAGCACATGCAAAGAATACTTTATAGCATGAATATTAAGTTTCAAGATATACTTTCTATCTGAACTAATATTCCAGAAACAGAAAGGCTGCACAAAAATTGCATACACTCTGATTCCCCAACTTCAGGATCATTAGATACCAAACAGCTTCTGCTATATACCCGTGGTATCCCTGTAGCCAAACTGGTGAAGTATGGATCGGATAGATAGACAATAGGGTAGATGGATGCACAGGGGTCCTTGTCAGGCTGGGAAATGGACTGACAGGGGACTCGTGAACTTCAACAAAGGCAAATAAAGAGACCTGGGCCAGAGACTGGGTCCTGACTGGTAAGAAAGGAGTCTGGGTGAACACAAGTTGAACGTGAGCGAGCAGTGTGCACCTGCAGGAAAACGGCCAACCATATCCCAGGCTGTATCACCAAAAAGTGTAGTCATCAGGTTGAGGAAAGCGACTATGATGACACCCCTCTGTTCAGCATTTGCACGGGACTACTGTGTCTAGTTTGGGACTTCCCCAGTACAAGACACCAACACGCTGGAGAAAGCTCACTGGAGGGCAATTGAAATGTTGAGTGGGCTGGAGCACACGGTGTACGAGCTGAGGCTGAGAGAGCTGGGTTTGTTCTGTGCTGAGATGAGAAGGCTGGGGAGATGGGGGGGATTTTTATGGCTGCCTTCAGCTTCTTAATGAGCAAGTATAAGGAGGGTGGAGCCAAAATCTTCTTACAGTTGAACAATGAAGAGATGAGATAAAGGGCACAAACAGCAATACAGGAAATTCCAATTAGATATTAGGATTTTTTTTTCTGCAATAAGGATATTCAAATGCTGGAGCAGGTGGCCTAAAGAGGTTGTGAAATCTTCCTCCTTTGAGGTGTTCGTAATTCAGCTAAGCAACCTGTGCTGAGTTCACCCTGCTTTGAGCAGGGTGTGGGACCAGATGACCTCCAGACGTCTTTTATAAACTATATAAATCTGTAATTCTGAAAGAATCTCTTTTCCTGGAAAAGACAAACTTTTAAATTAAGACTCACTGATATTTTTTCACTTACATGCAGCGATGACCACGCATGGGTAGTGAACACGTTTGTCTATCCATTATAAAGCTTTCAGTGGTCAAAGTGAGGAGCATTCTCACATTGAACGCTTCCCAGTGCAAAGCAGTCTATTGATACCATGTATTACAGTCACTTTTGTTTTGGGATAGCACACCTTCAAGTCACAGTTACAGTGCTCTTTAAAAAGTGTGTAAAGTCTTGCAGTCCCAGGCAGCTGCGTTGTGACGCTGATGGTGAAATGGGCTTCTTTGGTCTGTGTTTTCCAGTCATGTAAGTCAGTAAAGTCCCTTTGACTGATGGTAAAGCGCTCCTGTGCAGAGTCAAGGAGTTAAATCAGTTATTCAATTTCCATCTTAACCATTCATCCCAGCCATGTATGAGAAAACACCACAACTGCTAACTATTTGTACCAGCTGGCACCCAACAATTTTCAGAGAACCAGCAGCAGTGGTTCTGGTTCACCAGCACTGGTTCACCAGTGAACAGCTGAAATAATTTCTTTACCATGGTAAAAATTCTTGATTGGTAGCAATAGTAGTAATGGTAGTAATAGAGGCCGATTCAATCTTTTCTCTCCAAATAGAGTTTGCAACACCTAGTCTTCCTCATGCATCAGAAAGAGAGAGGGCTACAGATGAGTAGTGTTGAAAGTGCTCTAATGTGTTAGTCCCTCCACAGAAAAATTAAGCATATTTAATGTATTGTCATAGCACATGGCCAGGATGGAATGATGAACACTTTACTCCTCCTCTGCAGTAGGAATTGCATGTGCTTTCTTTGCAGAGTACAATCTGTTAAAATCCCATGTCATAGCCTCTTTCAAGAAGTCATCTTGGCGCCCCAAGAACCTGACCAACCATTGTGCTTTCTCTAATTTCTTTCTGTTTTGGGGAGGGGGTGTTGGCACTATGGAAGTGGTGGCAGATGAGCTCTGTAAACCTCAAGCTTAAGTGGTCAGACTTGAGTTTCTCTGGACAGAGAAACATTGCCAGTTTCTGTGGTTGGGCTCCAAAGGTGAAATGAAGAAAGCCAGCAGTTTCTGTTCATACTGCTAGTTCACGCTACTGTTCATAGTACGTAGGCTTGTGGCTTTTGATTAGATCTGATTAAGGCTTTGTAATGCAAACCATAGTTGGCTACAATAAGCATAACAAAACAGAGCCGACAAAATTGAAATTTTCATTGCTTAAGTTTCAATTCTGCTGCAATGTTTTGCTTTCCAATTGGGAAAACAAGCTCAATATTTCATTTCAGACTGAGTCTATCTGAATGGAAACCTGATGGTTTTTTGAATTGAGCTGAATGGTTTAAATTCAGGTCAGAATGTCTGAGTTGATGCAGTAGCTTCTGGAAGCTGAAGTTGTGGGGGAAGTAATCATATGTTTTAGGAAGAAGTAAGTCTGTTCATGTATGTACCTTATCTACTGATGTCTTTAGGTCCGATTTAGAATCACAGAGATTTAAATGCATACATTTTGAATGATGTGTGTGTTTGCCTGCATGTACATATATGCATAAATGTATGCATTTCCAGGAGAAAAAATACATTAAATATACTTTTCTATATTGATATGTGCATATATTTATTATACTTCTAGTTATATATATATATATATATAAAATAAAATGTATTTTTCTTTCCTCTGGGAAAGCATGACTGGAGCCCAGAGGAGAATAAAAGATGTCTACAAACGAAAAATACCTTTCTCTTTCCAGATATTTTTTCCTGCTACATCGTGTTTTTATTTCAACACATGATTAGGCCTTGTCTGAACAGTTCATTTGTATATGACTGTTATTGGCAGATCTGTGCCACTGGCAAGCACTAGGAGAATTAATACTGAAACTTAGTTTAAGTATATAAATTAATGGGTTGCCATTCATATGACTTTGTGCAGAAAAGCCACAAGATGGCAGGAGCACCACATGCCAGTTTCTTTTCACTGCATTTGCATTCTATTTTTCCTACTCTTCTTGCATTGCATTGTAATTTACATAGTTTTGATGGTTTTAAAAGCCAATTCAGTTCAACAGCAAGTCACTTTAAAGGTTTTAGGTCTCTTATTATGTATGCCAGAATCCAGAGTAAATGAAATAACAACATTAAAAGCTAGAGTGTTGTACTAGTGGAAGAATGCACTGCTTTTATCAACCCATTACGTAATAATTTCCTTATTTAGAAAATAAATTGTATCTCCATCATATTTTCAACTGTTTAAGAAATTATTTTTTTCTTCCTTGATCAAGTTCATGATATTAAAAAGTACTAATGGGCTGGCAGAACTCTCCAAATCTATTCCTCACATTCTGAATTCTGAAAAAAAAACTTAAAATGCAAACAGCTCCTTAACCAAGTTAATGGGAGAGTCCTATAATTTTTATGCTACAGAAGGAATGTACGCCGTGTGCAGTGCTATCAGGGTCTCACCTAGAGGTAGTGCAGATACAGAATGTTGCCTGCAACTTTACACATGTAAACAGTTTTGGAATGTTTCAGCAATGCAAAATGAGTTAAAAACCCCTCACACTCTTAAAAATATGAAACAGCTATTTATGAAGCACCTCTAGCACATCTGTGCTTTGAAGAAGGGTTGAAACTTGGAAGAGGATCTCTTGGGATCAATGATTTTTACCATCAGTAGGAAATGGGCTCAAATTTGAGCATATGATCAGCCTAGAGGATTATCAATTTACAAACACTTAGCAGAATTCTGTTAAGAGTTTGGCAGTTTAATTATTTGGTGAGTCTCCTTCCTAAGCCCGCTCTAACTGCTTCACAGATTTTTCCTATTTATGTGGCTACGTACAACGTCCCACAGAGTAATTTGTGCACAAGCCCTCCCGGGCTCCGTGGACTGAGCAGACCTTTCCCTGCAGTTTTGTTCCCTCCCTGTCTTTCTGCTCTGTTCACTGCGTGAGACCGAGGTCCCATGGGAGGGACAGCATGTGTCCAGTATGTCACCAGAGACTGCAAGAAAAGATTACTTAGGTGGCAAAAAGAACAATGAAAACTGAAGTGGTGGGAAATCACATTCAGATGGAAGAGAAGGGAATATGACAGGGGTTTTTCTGTATAAGGATTAGCAAGAAGACAAATTTTAGAGGGGGATGCAGAAAAGAATGTGATACACTGCTTAATAAAGCAGAGGAAAAAATGCACAAGAGACATTTGCAAGGGTGGACCGATAGAGCCAAGGCAGTAAGTGTCATTGCAAGTAGCATCCCAAAGTCTGTGGGGCCTCACTGCTTATGCCTGACCGAGCCCATCTGCCTTGGATGCTAAGGATACCAGCCTCAATTGCAGTTTTCAGGACAGATTTTTTAGGAGGTTTTTCTTCTCAGTGGGTGAAAGTAATTTTATATGCACAAATATGGTACGTTACTGCAGATCATGAATGCGAGAGGCACATTGGCAGCATAAGCCCAGCAGTCACTACTGAAGCCAATGGGCTGAAAGAAATATCCTTGCCCTCTCCTTCCCCCTCAGTGCCCACACGAGGCAGTAGGACCCCAGGAGACACGGACCGTGGGAGCCTGGCGTATCTCCTGTGCAGTGCTGTGCTGTGCAGCACATTGGAGACACCAGTGTTCGTTATGTAGCTCCTACTCATTACTCTCTGGAGCAAAACCTTTGCTCAGGCATTGAGCAGCAAGATAAAGCCAGGGTGATTCCCCCTCCATGGCATGTGTGGGCAGGGTCTGCATCTGAGGCCTGTCCCTTTTCAGTTTAAGATCCTGTTTTCAGTTTCTTAGAAGATTTCACAACTTAAAATGTTCTCAGCCAAAATGCCCATGCTGGGTGTCAATCTGTATTTCTGTAAGAGATGCAGCTACATGGTTACCTCATTTCCCAGAATGTAAATAGAGGGAAAGTACATTTGCCCTTTAAAAAGACCTTAAATGCTTCACTGGAAAGAACCAGCACTTCCATGCTTGGAAGCAAAATTCTTGTGGGACTTGTTTGTAAATCAGGGCACTGCCTTTCGTTTGGAAAAATAAGCCCGTGGTTGATTAAATTATGCATAAATGAGAAAAATCTCGAAGTACACATGCTGGTCCCCATGCATACAGGAAGACCTGGTAAGCAAGGCTGACTACAGCTACATCCCGTTAGTGATTATATAGGCTGGTAGCTTCTGCTGCTGGCTGGGAAGCAGGTAGCTCCTTTCTAGAAGCGTTCCTCAAGGAAGGACACCGAAGGCTCTGTAAATCTTGAATCTAAAATATCTCCTCCCTTGTCTTTTCCCTTGCTTCCCTCACCCACTTCTCTGCCCCTCTGTCCCTCTGCTTCCTGTTTCTCTTCTGTGAGGGTTAGCAAAATTTAGCTTGTTTATATTTCTGAGAAGCTCAGACTATCCTTCCAGACTGCAAATCAGGTGATTGCTTTAACATGAAGCATCTGAGGAAGCTGTATCAAGCAGGGATCCGAGAGATTTTTAAAGCGCTAGGATGATCAGCATACGCCTCCAGATAGCGCTGCTTGCCATGGCAAACACTGAAGGATGCCAATTTGACAGAAAACCTTAATTTTGACATTTTATAAACTTTTAGATGCTTCACACTGCAGCCTTTTTTTGGAGCTTTCTTGCGTCTAAGACACGTGCATGTACACAGAATATTTGCGTGTTTCTCTGCTAATATCTATTTATCTAGCTATCTAGTTATCTCTTGGCATGAATAAAATCTATTCTAATACAAACCCACAGCTTTGTATTTCTTTGTAAAGTGGAAAATGTAAGTGGTAATTTTACCAGCAGAGAAAATCTATTTGAAGGTTTTCTCTTGATGGTTGTTGCTTCCCGAATTTTTATCTCCTTTAATACAATGTGGGATGCTAAAGTACACACCTACCCAGTGGAATCATAATCCATTTTAGCTGTTCAAATAACATCATGCTATCAAAGGACTTTTGATTTCAGAGCCTTTTCACTGTGTGGTACTGGACGTTTTTTTTTTTACTGCAGTAATATATTTAGTGTTTCATTCCAATCCATTTTATACCCAGTCTATTACAATTACATATTATTTACTGTGAGTATTGCATATAATCATCTAAAAATTGTATTGTTACATTTATTTAACACGTTTTACAGCCAATTCATAGATAACTGCAAAAGAAAAGGCAAAAATTGACCTCCTCCCTTCTGTCCACATCTCAATCCCCGATCCTTTAGTAGTGTTTCAACAGCAAAAACAATTTGGAAATTGGGGGACTGACCTTTACACCTGTATTAAATGAAGGCTCCTGTTTGGGAAGCCTGTTGTACAATTTGGCTCTTCACTGAGCTCCCAGAGCTATTTATACAATACAGCACAATGTGGCTGCTGCAGGCATCAGCAATTGTGTTTCCCTGTGTAGGTGGCCTAGAAGGAATCCAATTAGAAACAAGAATATCTGTGAACATTTGTTATTTTACTAAGCGTTTGGAGGAAGAAAGAGATAGCATATAGTTTTACTGCCCGCAGTGTAGTTATAATCCCACAATGCATACAAAAACTATATAGCATTAACTGTAGAATAGAATTATTTCCATCATTGAACAGGATAATGTACTAGGGATTATTCTGTAGGTCCTCCCCTATGCATGCTTTATCATGTCATGCTTTGATAAGACTTCAGAATTGCAATGTATCTTTTTTTCTGTGTGAAGAATTTAAAATAATTTATTTGAGTTCAGTTATTTGAAAGATTGCAATCTTTTCCTGACATTTGACAGAAAGTGGAAAAGTAAATACTGAACTACAGAATAATAGCTCCTCTCAGCACATCCTTAATCCTTATTGAGACTTGTGTCTAGACTCATGGGAGTCTGTGCTAAATACAAGAGCTTTTTCTAACACCTTTCCTTATGAAATCAGATGAAAACGTTTGTGAAAGTACTAAGATACCCAGTGAGACAAAATTCAGCCATTTTATGGAACTTGAAAAAGGCAATGTCAGCCGTGGTGTCTTACTATGGAGGAAATTTCGAGAAAAAAGTAGACCCAGCTGTAATCTGTCACACCTAGTGGAAACCTTCCCAGAGGAAGAAGAAAATTTTTCTTCCCGTATGAAGTCTGAAAGGACTGCACTCTTCCAGTCTAGCTTGCGCACATCCTCCGGACTGAGGATCCCCAGTGTTTTATCCTGGAAAAGGAGGCTGGCAGATGCAGGTTTGCAACTCCTTAGCTATGAAACAGCCAAAATGCCATCACACTTAGCACTGAATAAACATTGTTTACGTTGACAAGACAAACTACTTCAGGTAACAGTAGTCAGTAACGGTAGTTAACAGTAGTAACAGTAGTTAATTTTTAAAATAATCTCTAAAATATATTTAATTTTTCCAAAGAAGAACGAACATTGGTTAGTTGCACTTCCGAATTTGCTAATGTTATAAAAGAGTACTTATAAGTAAAAAAATATACAATTTTATTTGTGCCTGACCTTTTTGAAAAAAAAGAAAAAACAAACAAACCAGAATCAGCCCTTGTTTCTTAGGTAAATGAAATGAGATCTGTATAAAGGATCTTTGCATTTGCAACTAAATATTAGACATCGACTCATTTATTTTACCTTTGCTACCTACCTTGCAAAATATTTTTTGTGAAACGAATGCAAATTGTTCACGAGAAGAATAAGGTTGCAAGAAGCTGCTTTATGTCTCATTTTTCCATTAAGCAAACCTATGACTTTTCAGTGAAAGTGTTTTTTCTAGATATTAATGAAAATGCCCCTTTCATGATTTGAATAATTTTCCAGTCTGTACTGTCAGCAATAAATATCAGGGTGACTGATAAGAAACCATTTTGCCCTTTAACTTTCATTGAAAAAAATAGAAATTAGGTTTCAAAGATGATTTGGACTCAATCATGATAATGATGGAAACTAATTATCTAGTAAGAGTTGTTGACATAAATCATTACATGTATTGACATACATTTTGCAGGTAGAGCATAATACTGAGGGAAAAAGTCTTACAATTAATATTGAACCCTGTATTTTCCTTATTAGGAAAGTATTAGATGTATGGTATAAGGTCCATGAAGCACATTTAAAAGAAAAATGAAATATTCAGTTTTATTCACTCAGATTCAGTATGGAAATGTATGGTGCTGCATAAAGGTTTGTGGTTTTTTCAGCAGGGAAATGGTTTGACTGCATTACAGTACAGCTGGGCCAAAATATTTATTTCTTAACTAGTGAAGGTTCTCTCATAACCTCCGTCCATCCCACAAAACCCTGTGCATCAAATTAAAATGAAAATTTTGGATAGTACCACCAATGATGTTATGATTCATTTGAAATGTAATCTTCTGATCAAATATTTTTTATATTTCAAGCATTAGTTCAGAGTAGTCATTCAGACAGCGTGTACGTGGACACTCTTGAGAAGGTCATAAGGCCACTTCCTTCCTGGTGTGGCTAGAGTGTCCCATGGAAATCACACAGCACTCCCGGAAAGGAGACGGTGTGGGAAGTCAGAAATGTGGCTGTGAGTGTGCTCTCAGTGAACCTGTAGCGGGATGGAGCTGATGCAGCCCTTGAGTTCAACAATAATAAATTGCGACCTGGAGACCTGAAGTGCAGTAGGAATTGCTAATAATCATCTAATTTACCTACTCTTGTACATAATACTAGAAAGACCTAATAATTTGGGATGTTCTAGGGCAAGAAGTGCTTGAACAGCATAATTCTTGTATTTTCCAGTGATCATTGGAAACTATTACAAGACCATAAACCTGCTGTTAGTCTGGGGCTGAATTTTGCTAAGCTCAAACTAGTGGAATGATTTTCACTGATAGGAGGGAGAAGATTCCATATTTAAGAAGGCAGCTTCATGATTACCAGATTTTTTCCCAAAACAACTGGTTTACCTCTCCACTAAACAAACTCCACTGTTCAAGGTGTGTGTAACCTGGGGTTTTCTGCTACAGTCACCCTGAATCACGTAAAAAAAATAAATCTCATATTAAAAATCTTAGACTCCAATTACCTGAGGCCAGAAAAGAAACTAAAGGTAAGAGAGAAACCAGCATTTTCAGGCTGGAAAATTAAAAATGCTGGGATTCCTTCAAAAGATGACCCATAGTTACAGATTGGGAGCTCCATTTTTTTTGTTAGTAAATAAATCTGAAACTCCTCTTTCTCTCTTTCCTGCATGAGATTAGAATGAAGGACAAAATTGTAGGGTACTCCCTCTTCCTCATCACCCTTTCTTTACATGCTTATCTCATTCTCTGGCCTGTCCCTTCTGATCATTGTGCCTCTCATGTCCAGCTCTCCGTTTTCTGTGAAAATGCTGCTTTGCCCTAAATCCTTGTAGAGTATGCCTCCCTTTCTGTCCATGGCTTTCCTGAAGCGCAGCTGAATAACATGCACATCATTCTCCACCATCCACAAATGGTGGTTTACATAATTTGACGAAGAAGCTGCAAAACTGCCTGTAGGCCAGTTGATTCTTTTTTTAGAAAACTTGAAATAGCTGAATGATGACCCTTGGTAACATTGCAGGATTTAGTTTCTGTTTGCTGCTTACCTTTGTCAGCAGTACTGTAGTATCATGATATATCCAACATGAACTAGATTCCCATGGAAGTTAGCTCTGAAAGTGATTTGGCTTTGCTTAATTACCCCTTTATTAACCTATTGCTAACTTGCTGCAATATAAGGACAGCAACGTTTTCTTAAAATTTACTTCTATGCAGATATTTGTCTCTATCAAACTTAAATATTGTAATTGGAGCAGAGAACAGTTATCACATGTCCCTCAGAAAGCACAAAGAGCATCCCAGAATCATGTTGCTTAATGGCTTTTTCCACATAATTCCCCATTTACTATGGTCTGTATTAATCTACAGCATGCTGTAAAGCTAAAATTAATTCTGCAGAGAATTATTCATGTCCCTGTTTAAAAGAAAAACACGTGTGCTTGTAGACTGATGTTGCCCCAGCAAAAATGCCATTTACTAGTAAGAAAATCACCTAACTATTCTAACAGGCATTGTTCGAACTGAGTCAGCCCGGTGAACAATGACAGTTCTGTGCTGTACGGCACAGTGTTTTATTACATTATAAATTCTCGATGCAGTGACATCAATATTCATCTTCTCTAGTACAATACAGAAGTCATTGCAATTATGAACAAAGCTTTCCACAAGTGACTGTTGTACTGGATTTTGTGTAAAAAAAAAATCAATATTAACAATTTAAATGAAAAATGCTAAATGAAAAGGATAGTTGTTATTGCAATATAATAAAATCTTTCAAAGTGTGTCACTGCTTTTTTTTATTTTTTTTTTATTTCTGCTCACAGAGGAACAAGGCAATGACATTATAAAGGAAATATTACCTCAAGAGTCTCATATGCCACTCTTATTTTAGATGCTCATTTCCAGGCTCCTGTGGATTTTGACTGAACTAGTTGCTTAGAAATATCAGCTATCTGCTTGGTCGAAATCTGTGTGTTCTTCCAAAAGAACCTTTATTTTTACAGGACTGCTGTATATAGCACCTTAAAAGTACCTAGTCTGCTGTAACGGGAAATAAACCCTGAAGATTAGCAAAACATAACTGACTCTAAAATATAATGTTAAATGTATTCCTTATTACAATTAATTGTAGGCAGCAACTGTAAAAAGGAAACAACAAACATCACAATCTGTCTAGGTCTTCCAAGGTCACAGACAAATTCTGCCATTTTATCTTTGTCTCGGAGAAACTCTTTTGAATGAGTTTATATGGGCTGTAAAACAAGACAGAGAAAGGAAAGTTGTGGTAAATTAGATGAATGTTTAGGAAGGCATGAGAGTGACAAAGAAACCCAGTAAGTCATTGTTAATCTGAGGGCTTGAGGCAATAGGTATGCTGATTCACTCTCTGAAAAATGGTAAAGTCTATTTGTCGGTGATTTTTATGTTGAACTCTTTTAAGGCCAGAGTACGTTATCCTGAATATCTCTTGCTCAGCAATCTTTTCTCATCTAGTGGCCTTTATGATTAGGGGATTCTAGCTAGACAATTCTGAAAAAAGGATGGAAATTTCCAAGCTGCTTTGTTTCTGTTTATGGTAAAAGATACATTTTTTGGGTGGAAAGATGTCTGAGATATTAATCTCCAAAGTAAACAACACATCCCTTCCAGATGGTACAATCCCCTAATCAAAGACTGTAGATGGCACAGAAGCAGAAAAGTAGCCATTTTCTTATGGCAATACACATTCCTCCAAAAACGAATGTGCAGCATAAATCTGTTATATATGTATTTCAAAAGAACAGTAAAATATTATGACTTGTCATAATTTTCTGTCCCTTAAACAAAACATTTTACGATAATCTCTGAAGAAAATGTCTAAAATGAGAAAATAATTTGTGACCACATAGAGTCAAACCCAAAACAAACAGTAACACACCGTCCCATTATGTTACTATGGAGTTGGGCTCAAGAGTATCTGTTACTAATTTAAGGTTAAAACTATGAAACAGATATGATTATTATCCCCACATCAAGTATTTTGAAGTCTGTTTAAAGCACAAAACTTCAGTTCCAAGAAATTTATAAGGCATTGAGCCATACAGACAAAAACTCAAGCAACTTCAGCACTTCCCTGTAAATCTTCCAGTCCCTGGGGAAAATTTAGCACTTTCTCTGAAAAATCACCTCCTTTGCCATTGTCTAGCTACCACTACACAGTTACAGAAATAAGTACATCCTCTTTTTAGACATGTTTCTCCAAAGCTGCAGGTCTGGGAGTCTGATTGCTGATTGCTACAGACTGAACATTATTTACTTTCATCTAGTAAGTACTCTGAAGTTTTTGCACTGTTTTCCTTTCCCTTATTCTTGTGGAAATCTTCGCTAGCTCAGCCAAGGTGCAATAGTTCACAGCAGTAGGATTAGCTAAGAAGCCGTATTCCATTAAATTTGCAAGACTTGCACAGTTCTCAAAGAGCCTCTTTTAACCCACTGATAAATGTGTGCTATTGTGCCTGTTTCACAGAAGATTCACGTCTCCTCACATGTGTTTCAGGACTAGCTTATGAGTTGTAATAATTTTAGATCTGGAGCTCCTGAGTGTGTCAGCTAAGACAGGGGCAATTTTATAGGCTTCTTCTCTGTAATTCTGCTGATACTGTCTTTTGGAAGAACCTCAGGGCCTCTTAACATTTCATTTAGGTGGCTCTTGGATGAGCGTATCTCCTAACAGCTCTTCAGTAGTGACGTTGGCATTCTTCATACCTCCTGCCCTTATCAGTCAGTCTTAGGAAAATAGTTCAGATTAGTGACTTCTTCACTTGTTTCCTGAAGCAGTAGTAAAGAGGAAGAGACAGCAGAGTTCCTGTGCTTTTCTGTAAATGAACTGAATTCCTGTGAGATAATAGGTTTATGTCCGACATGCTCCTGAGCACGAGACAGTGATGAGTGTGTAAGATGGTTAAATCTTAAAAGAGAAATTTCTAGAGAATCCTCATTCTTGATCTGATCCCTGATTTTTAGAGTTCCTTGATCACAAGCTCAGTCTCATTCCTGCAAACAGAGTATTTAGAGGTGGCTGGTATTATTTGAAGATGAGGAGAGACAATAAAACCAGTATCATGGTGAATGCAAATAAGTCAAATTCTTTCTAACCAAATCCAAACAAAGTTGAAAGCACCTTATTTAGACTCTTGGCTGTGCAGAACTAGTTGCTCAAATTGAATTAGAGGATAAAGCTTCCACGTGCAAGATTCTCCTGCTTTAGTCCATGGTTTTAAAAGGATATTAAACTCGCATGTACATTTGAGGTATCTGATTTTTGGACTAACCCACTATGTCCTCTGTAGGAAAGGACTGATAGTTATACGCAGAAAGTGGTAAGTTGTGTGGTTTTACTGAATGTTTACATAGTCCTCATCAATTTTGTTTAACTACATGGGAAAGCATTTTCTTATTAACCACCTCCAAGGTGAGCTCCAGCAACATTTGCTCCTTTCCCCTTCAGTGAACAGAAATCACTGTGTTTCTTGCAATTCATGAATAGAAGTTTATTTTGATTTTTTTTTTTTAAACTGATTTGTCAACTTTTCATTTAGCAAATACTTGAAATTGTCAAACAGTTTGAGTAAGATATTAGGTTAAAATGATTGCTATTCTCTACTTAAAATCATTCTCCTTTGGAGCCATTTAAGTGGTTTAGCAACTTACATCAGATAATGAATGGCCTTTTGTCACAACCTAAAGGGTTACCCAGTTTGCGAGTATATAGAGATCATGATCATGGTTTCATAGGATTCCATAATACACAAGGACACGGAGGCTTTACCCTCTAAATTTCTCTGCTTTATTACAGATCACCACAAATACCACAAGGATCACCAGCAAGTAAACTATCACTACAATCACCACTGGCATGTATACCTATGATTAATAAACTATGAATCGATCTATCTATCTATCTATCTATCTATCTATCTATCTATCTATCTGTCTATATCTGTCTGTCTGTCTGTCTCAAACTACTACAAGTTACTATCGGCAATCAACAATACAGTATCAGTCAAAGGCATGGCAACAATCAATAAGAGCAGTAATTGATCCTATAGCCCTAATCAACATGATAGCAACAACCAATAACAGCAACAACCAAGTAGGTTTATATTACCACAGGTTACTACAAAATTACTGTTAGTGAAGCAACTTGTCAACAATATAACAGCAGATATGCTTATAATATATTACTTAGATGGATGTATATATCTACACACACACACACACGCACACACACACACATATATATATAAAAATTGATACCAAGTGAGTTAGATTTCGGAAGGGGACCCAACCATTCCAGAGGCGGGAGGACAAACTGAACTGACTCTAAAGTGGGAGAAGGGGACAAAAGGAGATCAATAAAATAACAGACAGAGTCTCCAAAGATGATTCATGTCACAGAGTCTGGAGTCAGCCAAGTGTCCCTGGTGAGAGTCCAAGGTCCCGTAAAAAGTTCATGTGGAATTCAACCTGTTTAGGAAAAAGTACGTGCAGCATGGGAAGTTTTCCTGTGCTGACAGGACTTCATTTTTGAATAAAAATTAAGTCCTTTTTATATCATAGGGACATAAGAGGGTGTAGGACATCCTATTTCAAGCAGCCAATAGATTATGTTAATTCCTAATTTTCACCTGTAACTGCCAGTAGATGATGATGTTTTCTGTTCTTTCAGAGCAACTTTATTTTTTCTGACTGTCTTCCACCTTTTCAGATGATAAGTTGTCATTACAGTCCCTTGGTTTTGTGCTTATTGGTGGTAAAGGGTGTGTGTCTGTGCTTCTACCTATCCCAGCTTTACTTCAAAGAGACCAATTACACTTTTCAAGGATGTTTCTAGTTCCCAGGCTCACAGTTCCAGGCTGGCAGGCCTTTCTCTGTCAGTATTTTTCAGCACACATTTTCTTTTGCTCAGTAATTTTCCTTCTAACAAGGCCACCTTTATGGTTGCTCACATCACCTTCAGGAAAGAAGAGCGGCAAAATTCTTTCCTGCTGTGTCTCCAATCAGTTCAGTAACATTATACTAGAGATTAATTTTATCCCGAGTCTTTTAGAATATAGTATTAGGTTTCTAAAAATGAAAATAATTTCAAAATCTCATATTGATAAATCATTCATGAATACTTGAAGTGTGGGGCTCATGAAAAGGAACAGCCTTGCAGACATATTTCTTAGCTGAGTGTGGGATGGTTATATGATATAATGTTGTTATATAGTACGATTAATAAATACATGTGTATGTTTTTGGCTTAAAAAGATTAAAGTAACCATATGACTGGTCTGGTTAGTTAGAAAACTGGATAGTTATGTCTTTTCTGAACTTACCCATATCAGCTTCAAATGCATAAAATGTAAATGTCAGGCTATGCTCTCTTCCTAAATTTAGCAGCGCTTTCAGGGCAATGTTTCTTTAATAATACAGTTTAGCAAACTGTGAAGATACATTTACCCTGTGTACTGACAGTTGTGGTGACTGTACTAGTACTGTTAATGATATTAATACTAGTGCATATAACATTCCAGGATTTTTTCCACCATTTCACAGGAAAGGTTGTAATTAGTGATTATACATGAGCTTGAGATATCATTCTGAAATGTGTGCAACTGTGTATTCACCAATCACCTCTTGTCTTAGTATAGTTTACAGGAGGATCTACTCCATGACCTTGCTGGGCACAGAGGTGACCCAGGTCTTCCTTTTTTCCCTTTTCAAAAATGGGGGTTATATTTCCCATTTTCTAGTCAGTGGGAACTTCACCGGACTGCCATGACTTCTCAAACTTGATGCATAGTGGCTTAGAAACTTCATCCACCAGCTTCCTCAGGACCTGCGGATGAATCTCATCAGGTCCCATGGATTTGTGCACCTTCAGGTTCCTTAGATGCTCTCATACATGATTGTCACCTACAGCAGGCAGTTCTTCATTCTCCCAGTCCCTACCTTTGCCTTCTGCAATTTGGGTGGTGTGGTTAGAGCCCTTGCCAGTGAAAACTTAGGCAAAAAAAGTCATTGAGTACCTCACCCTTCTTTATATCCCAGGTAACCAGGTTTCCTGTTTCCTTCTTGAGTGGGCCCACATTTTCCCTAGTCTTTCTTTTATCACTGATGTAACTATAGAAGTTTTCTTGTTGTCCTTGACGTCCCTGGCCAGATTTAACTCTATCAGGGCTTTAGCTGTTCTAACCTCATCCCTGGCTGCTCAGACAGTTTCTCTGTATTGCTCTCAGGCTAGCCGTCCTTGCTTCCACCCTCTGTAGGCTTCATTTTTATGTTTGAGTTTGTCCAGGATCTCCTTGTTTATCCATGCAGGCCTCCCGGTGTTTTTTCCTGACTTCCTCTTTGTCGGGATGCATCAGTCCTCAGCTTGGAAGAGGTGATCCTTGAACATTAGCCAGCTTTCTTGGGCTCCTCTTCCCTCCAGGGCTTTATCCCATGGTTTATCCCAGGGTTTTATCCCATCCCAAACAGATGCCTGAAGAGGCCAAAGTCTACTCTCCTGAAGTCCTGGGCAGTGAGCATGATCTGTGCCCTCCTCTCTACCCTAGGATCTTGAACGCCACCATTGCATTGTCATTGCAGATAAGGCTGCCCTTGAGTTTCACTTTCCCCACCAGCCCCTCCTTGCTGGTGAGAACAAGATCCATCAGAGCACCTCTCCTCCTTGGCTCTTCTATCACTTGGAGAAGGACAGGAACCACCTGGATTGCTTATGCCCTGTTGTGTTGTCCCTCCAACAGATATCAGGGTGGTTGAAGTCCCCCACGAGGACCAGGGCTTGTGATCATAAGGCTGCTCCTACCTGTGGCGCACTCATTCAGGGTTTGAATGTGCTGACTTTGAAGAACAATCCATACAGAGTGAGCTCACTTGTAGCTCACTTGATAAGTAGTGTTTCTTTTTTGCTAAATCAGGATGTGGAGATATTGAGCATAGATAGTTGGAATGTCAATGAATCTGGAGGAAAGGCTCAGGGGTGGTGAGTAGGTGTTTGTTCCCTGTTCCCCTACTTGTTTAGGAATGGTGTCCTTTGTGTCTGACGCTGTGTGGGTGTCATGAAGAAGAAAGAAAGGGGACCAGTGGAAAGAGTGGGAAGCTAAGTATGGTTGACATTAAGCCCAGCTGCAAGTTGTTTAGACTAAAAGCAGATTTTAGTGGGCAATTTGGGATTGCCTGTTATTTCAACAACTAGTAAAAATCTATCAAAGACCTGGAATTAAAGAGGGGCAAAAAGATCTTCCCTAAACACATGCTAATATGGGGGCAAGGCATGACACTGCTTGGTTTCTCATGTGCACTGTTCAAGACTAACACTGCAAAAAAAGCTGGTAGCTCCAAAACTGGGAAGATGGGACCTGCCTTGGTTTAAAATTGTTATCCACTTCTTAATGGCAGTTTGGTACTGAATTTGACAGAATACATATATTCTATTGTACCCCGCTATGTAGCCCCTGCCATAACCAAAGACACACGGGACTGTGATATGTGTAATATTTGTGTTAATAAAAGCATTGTTTGGCTTTTAAAAGGCCATACCTTTGATTTAACTGAGATACTCAAACTAACTTATATTATCCTCTTCCCTTGTTGTATTTGCATGGTAGACATTATAAACATCTTAATTTAATGAGAATATTAGGCTAATTGAAGCTGGTACCTTGGAGTGCTGAAGCAGCAGATGCACACTTGCTAACAATGAAAACACAGAATCTCTGGCAAACAAAATATAATCCATCATAAACAACATAAGAGCCTAAAGAAAGACAATAATTTAAATGTAATGGAATATGCTTCCCTGATGTGTCACTTTCAATCACACACTGACTCATTTAGAACATGAATTTCCCTCAGGGCTTCTGCAATTTGTAAGACTTGCTGACTATTCATGCCTGATAGTGTCCATTCTTGCTTCTCTTTACAGGGTATTTAAGTGGATAGCGTTCATTAATGTTAATAGAAAAGCTTCAGATTAATTATTTTAAAACAGTATTCAGAAAAAGTATGTTGTTGGTTTTGACACGAAATATCTGCACATAAGCTGTCCTTCACTACCCCAACTGAACAAGGAAGCTGTGTATTTACAACAACATGTACTTCTTTTAACTGAAAAATGCATCTGATCTGAAAGTGAGTTTCCAGGAGAGCAACTAAAAATTCAGCATTTTTGTGCTGGGGAAATTTTGACAGGCTGAAAATGCTTACATTGTGCCTCAGGACAGCACAGCATCTGGAATCTGCTAGGCAAGCAAAGAGGTGAAGAAAGTTTTGGTTTTGAAAATCTTCATCTTCTGATTTTCCTGGGGAGAAGTAGGAAATATGTCTACGACTTTAAAGATTGTTTTGCTTCTACCTGTAGCAGAAGGAGCTCTGAAACCCTGGCTCAGATTGGAGTTCCCACTGCTGCTGGGATGTTAGGATTATCATGGAGCATAGCCATAGATACTGAAATGTCCCGGGCTGGGCTGCTTGGGGGCCTGGGATCTTTAGCTGTTGATCTAAGAATCTTGGATGCATAAGCAATCTAGCAGGAGAGGTAGCAGAGATGTGGCAAAAGCTTTCCATGTTGTTTGCCATTTACAAAACAAAATTTTCTTAGATCAAATTTTTCTTTTTTTTTTTTTGTCAGAACCTCTCACAGCAGGTATAAGTACTAGGCTTATGAAAATGTTTTGTCAAGGCATAAAGTGGCAACCTCTAATCATTTGTTTCCGTGACCTGGTCTACACACAGCATTATACCTACGCACACACGACGTCTCCAGACAAGTGCTTCCCTGCTGTAGGCATTCACTGGCTCAACACAAGGACTCAGATGAATAAAGAGAGGTCTTCTGGGCTCTGTGTCATTAACACAGGTCTCTCTTTGCAGATGTAGCTCCTGACTTTGGATTCCTCCATTTATTTTTAACATACCTGCAGGAATGTGAGGTATATGAACCTCCTCCGTTTCCCAATTTAATGTTCCATTTGGAGTCGTGCAAAATGGGCTTAAACTATTACATACATGGAAAATTCTCATTTGGATGTGTTTTGTGTCTAGGTTGCACAGCAATAACTGTCACACTGTTGTGATGTGAGGATTTAAATAAGACGGCTGTACGTAGCTCTTCACTAAAGCCTTTTCCCATCCTCCTCCAGCTTCACAGCCTTGTGCTTTTGCCTCCTTGGCCTGAGGGCATTGTGGGATCAATCACACCGCCTGTGCACACAGTAACTCCATCTGTACACATCAAGGTGCAGAAGGGTGGAAAACCAAGCTGCTATGGCACAATTTATCTTTGCCTCTTGTTCCCTCAGCAGTGTTTGTTCTTATATATATAGTAAAGCCAACAGAGAATATGGGAGAAACACATCTCTCCTAGTTTTCCCGTGGCTGATTATTTTCCTTTTAAAATATTTTCCCTTCCGCTGATATATTAGTCGCCTCAGGTTCCTGAAAATGCCTACTTTGTCCTTTGAGAGTGGTTACAATTACGTGTTGTCTAACTTAAGTATCATCCTGCAATTTGAGACAAAGGCTCAGTAAACTAAACATTAATATTTACTAGTGTGACATACAACCCCCAAGATCTTACCGTTGGAGAAGTCCAGCAGAATGAATGAAAGCTTTTGTTCTTGGCTCTGATTCTGCATAATCTACACAAGGCAAACTCCTGAACTTAAAGAGGGTACTGCTAGGTCAACAGTGATAAATAGTCGTGGTGGTTGGAAAATACTTAGTGCTAATTAAAGCTGAAGAACTATAATTAGTTTATTTGCTTATTTCTGCAACCTTTTGTGCTTTAGTTATTGATTTTATACATACAGAGATGGTTTAGACAAGGATATTGAATCAGAGGTTTTATGTTCTCTGAAGACCTTCCACTGAACCATGCAATAATATATAGCACAATCAGAGCGAGGGAACAGAAATAACAGTATCTTAGAGGGACATTTTTTCAGTTGTCTTGAAAATTTATTGGTTTCAAGACAACAGTTAAGGAGTGATGTTAGTTTTGCTTTCTCAAAAAGAAAAGAAATATTCTTAGTAAAATATTTATCGACTGTGTAATTTCTTTTCTCCTTTTGCATAGTTTTTGGCTTGTGAATAAGTTCTATGCTGGTACTCGTAACACTTCCGCTTTATTGGACTGCAGTGCAAGTACTAGAAAACATAACCATCTAGGCTTAAATTTGGACAATTCTATGACAATTTTATTAATTCAATCGTACTGAAATGTGATTTTTTTACCTGTTCTGCTTCTCTTGCAAAACAGGCTTCCTTCTGTTGTTCTTATGTTCAGGATATGGTTTCTTTGAAATCAAAATTAGGAAAGTAATGTCTCCTTAGAAAAAAAAGCAACACCAAAGACATGTCTGGAATATCTATATAGAGGGTTCAGCAAGTTTTAGTAAGCACTGAGTCCACTTAGTCTGGAGAAACAAACATGGCCCTTTTTTTTTTTTTTTAAGGTAATTCTTCTCAAGCTCCTGGAAATATCTAATCTCTTGTGACAAGGGTTTCAGAAATGGGATCACTATCATAGTCCTTCAGACACTAAAATGTCACTTTCTAAAGGCACTTCTGCTAGGTCCATGATACTTCTCTTTACTTGTTACCAACAAGTGACTTATGTACCTAGGTGCTTGATTTCTTAAAAGAACTCAAAACCATGTAGTGAGACACCTGGGCAATCTCTGCAACACATGGAAAAGAGTGAAACACTTCACAACAAAAACCTAACTACCGTGCTAAGCAGAGCCAACAAAAATCCAGCAACTGTCCCGGACATGCAGACCTGTAGGATGCCTCATAAATCCAGTCCTACAGGTGACTTGCTTAAGATTTCAAGCTCTCTTTTGAAACTCTGGAGCCCTTTCTCTTTTTTCTGTCTTCCAAGTGAGTGAGCACTTCTGTTCACTTTTTGTCTTTCAAGGTGTGCCTGATGGTGCTGTTACCCGCTACCTATGCAGGATCATGGCTTTACGAACAGAGCATAAATGCAGAATGTGAGAACCTAAATCTCAGTTCCTCTCCTCACCTAGGAGGAATTCAAATTCAGATGCCTCCCTAGGCACATCTTCTCCGGCACCTGAGTCTGCTGGTGTGTGTGAGGCATTTTTAGGAACCATAAGCTGTGCAGTGCCTGGATAAGCTTTGTGCTAAGCTGCTCAAGAGTAGTACAACAGAGGTACTCTTAACGCATGCATGGAAACTGCACTTTCAGCTCCACAGGGAAGCATTAATTTGCACTGAATTAAGCTGCTTCTGTGCAAGGTAGTAATTGAATAGTGAGGATTTTCAGGATGGTGACTCTTGTGTAGTTAAACTCCGCGAAGAATTTCTCTTTCCAAGATGAATACTTTTTCAGTTCTAGCCCTTGATTTTTCTAATCCAAAATTCTAATCCAGTGTTACTAGAGACAATAGTGCTTTGAATTATTATATTTGCACAGAATAGATTTTTACACACTGTTGCATTTTCTGGGAAATAGAGTGTCTGCTTTCATGTGATGAAGAATCTGTAATTCATTGTCCTTTGCAGGTAAATTTCTACGGTTTTGGTATTAGTTCTGCCCCATTGTCATGTCTTTGTTGGTGAATTTACTGATTTCCAGTTTTATCAGACTATTGCCAGGTGACACACTTCTTAATTTGAATAGTATCTTATAGGTTTGACCAAAAAAAAACGTTTAATTTACTTTTGTGCATTTTTCTTATATTTGCTTTGATTGCAGCAGCTAAGGCCTTTGGGGGAAAGGAATTCTTTTTCTGTATCTGTAGGAGGGAAGCTATGCTGAGTGACTCTTGGTTCTAGCACAGGTAACTGTGACTCTAATTTTATGTTAAGTTCTCCCAAGTTTTATTTGCTGCTAGATGTCTTGTTACTTTCAATTATTTGATTGGTGCATATTATGCTCAGACTTAGCGGCCTCTATAAATTTATTGTCTTCAAATTTAGATCTTCTGGTTATAAGATGAATTTTAGCTATTCTAGATAATTCTGATCATGATTGAATTATCTGATCATCACCTTTCTGCTGATTACTTTTGCATTAAGAATTCCCTGTGCATGCAGGACAAAATAATTTCTGATAATTTTCTTAATTAAAACATGCTACTTTATTCTTTAACATAGGTGTAAAAGAGATCATCCACAATTTTTGATTTTCATAATGAATATAAATAATTGTGATGCACATAATCAAAGGTTGTATTTCAGGCAGAATATTCAGCATTTCCTTAACTTTGTTTATGCTTTTTAAACACACGTGGCTTCTACCTATTATGGTCACATCTTTTTTCTTTTTGGTGGACTGTCTGTCATAACACAATGAAGTATGTCCTCTTACAATTACAGATGTGTTTGGAAGGTAGTACTCAGTACTTGTGCATTGTCTGGTGACTGATTTACTTCTGTGGGTGTTTGTTCCTTGGGGATATTGATAAAATATTTTAGACAGGCTGCTTTGAGGACGCTGGCTGTTTATCATCTGTTTATCTTGTAATTAGTTCTTTTCTTTTCAGTTTGGTCAACAAGCGTATTTAATCTTTTTTCACTGTTGTATTGGGTTTACCTGGCAAGGCTTTGGTAGCGGGGGTCACAGGGTGGTCTCTGTGAGGAGAGATTGGGGCTGCCCTGTGCCAGATGCAGCTGCTTCTGCCAGCTCCAACAGACCCACCGCAGGGCATGGCTGAGCCCATCAGCCAAGCTCATGGCACCTCTGTGAAAACACTTGAGAAAGGTCAGAAAATAACAGACAGGGAGAGAAGAAGGGAACAAAAAGATTGAAAAGCAATAGAGAGAGCACCAAGGTCAGAGGAGGACATGCTCTATGGTGGACCAAACAGCCCTTGCCCCTGAAGGGACTATGGCCTGTGGAGTATCCATGCTGGAGCAGGCACTTCCCCAAAGGGACGGCACACATGGATAAGCCTGTGCTGGGGCAGGTACACCCTAGAAAGGACTGCAGCCTCTGGAGAACCCACACTGGAGATGAGAAAAATTATAAGAAGGAAGAAGCAGCAGACATAAATCTCTGCCTCCCAACCACAACCCCCCTGTGCTGCCCTTCACCTCACCGAAAGGACTGAGTGTAACTTCTGGTGATAACAAGGGAAGTGCGGAGGTATTTGGAGTGAAGTTGAACCTGGAAAAAGGGGAGAAAATAAAAGATGTTTTCCCCAAGTGTGTAAATGCTTGTTTCTTTTGTTTGTTTGTTTTTGTTCCCTACTACATAAATTGTTAATTAAATATTTATTTTAATTGGCAATAAATGAATTTCTCCAAGTCAGTTCTGTTTTGCCCATGTTGGTAATTGGTAAGGAACACCCATGTCTTTATCTTTACCCAATGAGTTTTCTCGCTCTTGTTCTTATTTTCTCCCGGTCTGTCCCGCTGAGAGAGGAGTGCCTGGGTGGGAGTATGTCTGTTAGCCAAGACAATCAACCAAGAAAATAACAGAAAATTTGGAAGTAGAATACGTCATAAAGTCATGTTTTAAGTAGTACTTTTCATAAAAGAAATTATTTGAACTAAAACTCATTGATCTGAGGAACTAAAGAGTACACAAACATTACAAAAATGTTATGGAAATAAGTTTAAACCACGTAGCTATGCTGAAACAATGTTCACCTCAGTTATGACACTTTGTCTTCCTTCCAAAATAGTAGTACTTGCAAATTATCACTTTTTTAATGAAAAAGCTGACATACGTGTTGATTCTGCTATTTGGATTGTGTTTACAGCATTTAAGTTAAATGATTCCCAAGGAAGTCTTTCATTTCAGGAAACATTGTTTAGAATTCCTGTAAGGTGTTTTCCTGTGTCTGCATATGCAGAAAACTCCTGTATACCATTTCATTTGAATCCACAGTATTTAAAAAATTCTTTTAAGACTACGGTTTAAAATAAAAAGAAAAAAAGAGTCAAAGATATTATATTATTGTTGATACAGTTTTTATGGGATGAGTTTATATATTTTTTGATTTGTTATGGAGCGTGAAAGCCTGTAAATCTTGTTTTGGCTTTTTTCCATTCATATCAAGTATTTTTATTTATTTGAAGAAAACAATTTGTAAGAATGAAGGAAGAAACTAATGGATTCTCTTTCAGGCCTGATGTAAAAGACTGTGGGCTGCGAAATTTCAGGAATAGAGGTTTCTTTTTTAAGTTTTCTGGATGTTTACATGACTGATTTATCATATTCCAAGTCTAAAAACCTCTTCAATTTTCAGTTGCTCAGGTTTTGGTATCCTGTAAGTTATAATTTAATAGACCCAGTTGTTCTCCAGCCATCCACAGAGATCTCCCGGCAAAAAAAGGAAGCCAATGACAATGAATAAAATATTTGATATTTTAAAGAGGAAAAAAAACCCCATATATCTTAACACCCCTGCCTACACCCTTATCAGGATTTTATTACTTAAGATACTGAAGCAAAAAGTAATGTAAATATTTCACAAATAGCTTGTTTTACACCCTTTACAATTTTTTTTGGTCATCTATTATTCTTCTTAATTTCTTAATTAAAATTCTCCTTAATATTCTTCTTAAGTAGATTGTGTGTATTCCATCCTTCCTGATGGAATAACATCATCCTTTAAGCAAAAATAGTGTCTTAGTTTCCTATAGTGTGTTACTGTACTGTTTATTCAGTGCCTAGCTTAGGTCTAGCATGGCATCAGGGAGGCTGTGTCTGTTTTCGCTGGGGTGGATTTGTACCTGGGCTACTCTGTTGTGTTTTTCAGCCTTAGTCACATGTCTCTGCATGACACAGCCTCTGGCAGTGCAGCCGTGCCCTGTTGGCAAAAGGAGACAATTCGGTGGGCTAGTTAGAGGAGTTACCTGCAGTTTGCTCCCTTAATGATGCTTGGCACACAACAAGCAGCACCTGCGTTTCCAGCCATCGTAGGATGTTCATATCATATAATATTATAAGACTACTATTCTGTAACCATCCATCGAAAGGTCTGTCAGTGTCTCGCTAGTGACCTTCTAGATGTCCCAATAACTCATTCAGTCACTCTTCTTCTGTGCTCCATGTTCCCACGTGGACCTCTGAAATTTGCTTAGCACACTTCACTCAGTCATAGAATCATACAATCATATAATTGTTAGGGTTGGAAGGGACCTTAAAGATCACCTAGTTCCAACCCCCCTGCCATGGGCAGGGACACCTCCCACTAGACCAGGTTGCTCAGAGCCCCATCCAGCCTGGCCTTAAAAACTTCCAGGGATGGGGCTTCCACCACCTCTCTGGGCAACCGGCTGCAGTGTCTCACCACCCTCATGGTGAAGAACTTCTTCCTAACGTCCAGGCTGAGTCATCCCATCTCTAGTTTTAATCCATTCCCTCTAGTCCTACCATTACCCGACATCCTAAAAAGTCCCTTGCCAGCTTTCTTGTAGGCCCCCTTCAGGTACCGGAAGGCCACTATAAGGTCTCCCCGGAGCCTTCTTTTCTCCAGACTGAACAACCTCAACTCTCTCAGCCTGTCCTCACAGGAGAGGTGCTCCAGCCCTCTGATCATCCTCGTGGCCCTTCTCTGGACACGTTCCAGCACGTCCATATCTTTCTTGTAGTAGGGGCTCCAGAATCAGACGCAGTACTCCAGGTCGGGCCTCAGCAGAGTGGAGTAGAGGGGGAGAATCACCTCCCTCGACCTGCTGGCCACGCTTCTCCTGATGCAGCCCAGGATACGACTGTCTTTCTGGGCTGCTAGTGCACACTGACGGCTCATGTTGAGCCTCTCGTCCACCAGCACCCCCAAGCCCTTTTCTTCAGGGCTGCTCTCAAGCCAGTCACTGCCCAGCCTATATCGGTGCTTGGGATTGCCCCGACCCAGATGGAGGACCTTGCACTTGGTCTTATTGAACTTCATGAGGTTGGCGTGGGCCCACCTCTCCAGCCTGTCAAGCTCCCTCTGGATGGCATCCCTTCCCTCCAGCGTGTCAGATGCCCCACACAGCTTGGTGTCATCAGCAAACTTGCTGAGGGTGCACTCTATGCCACTGTCCATGTCACTGACAAAGATGTCAAACAAGACCGGTGCCAGTACTGATCCTTGAGGGACTCCACTTGTCACTGGCCTCCACTTGGACATGGACCCATTGACAGCCACTCTTTGGGTGCGGCCATCAAGCCAGTTCTTTATCCACTGAATTGTCAGTCCATCAAACTCATATTTTATCAGCTTGGAGACCAGGATGTCATGCGGGACAGTGTCAAAGGCTTTGCTCAGGTCCAGGTAAATGACGTCAGTTGCTCTTCCCTTGTCTATTGATGTTGTGACCTTCTCATAGAAGGCTGCCAGGTTTGTCAGGCATGATTTGCCCTAGGTGAAGCCGTGCTGATTTTACCCAGTCCCCTCTTTGTTATTCTTCTGCCTCAGCAGTGCCTCCAGGAGGATCTGCTCCATAATCTTACCAGGCACGGAGGTGAGACTGACTGGCCTATAGTTCCCTGGTTCCTCCTTCTTTCCCTTTTTGAAAATGGGGATTATGTTTCCCCTTTTCCAGTCAGTGGGGACTTCACCAGACTGCCATGACTTTTGGAATATAATAGAGAGCGGTTTAGCAACCTCATCTGCCAGTTCCTTCAGTACCCGTGGATGTATCCCATCGGGTCCCATGGACTTGTTCACTTTCAGGTTCATCAGATGGTCACGAACCTGATCTTCACTTACGATAGGCAGTTCTGTCCAACCCCTGACATTGTCTTCTGTGACTCCACGAATGTGGCTGGAGCCCTTGACAGTGAAGACTGAGGAAAAGAAGTCGTTGAGAACCTCGGCCTTCTCCATATCACTTGTCACCAGCTCCCCTGTTTCCTTTCTGAGGGGGCCCACACCCTCCCTAGTCTTCTTCTTACCATTAATGTACCTATAGAAATTTTTGCGTTTGCCTTGATCTCCTTGGCTAGATTTAATTCTAACTGAGCTTTAGCTTTTCTCACCAGGTCTCTTGCTGTTCGGACAGCTTCCTTATATGCTCCCCATTCCAGTTGTCCTTTCTTCCACTCCTTATAAAGTTTCTTTTTGTGTGACAGTGTGTCCAGGAGCTCCTTGTTCATCCAGGCAGGTCTCCTAGCATTCTTTCCTGGCTTCCTCTTTGTCGGTATAGTTTGCTCCTGGACATGGAGAAGGTGATCCTTGAATACTGACCAGCTGTCCTGGGCCCCCCTTCCCTCTAGAGCTTTGTCCCATGGCACTTTGGCCAGCAGATCCCTGAAGCGATCAAAGTCTGCATGTCTTAAGTCCAGGGTCATAAGCTTGGAGTATATTCTCCTAGTTGCCCTGAGGATCTTAAATTCTATCGCTTCATGGTCACTGCAGCCAAGGTTATCCCTGAGCCTCATGTTGGTTCCCCAGACCTGTCATGCTTTAGGTTTATGTATCTCTCAATTAAAGAGCGTCCCAACTGAAACAAACCTAGGGCAAGTTAAGGTGTAATGGTGCCCTTGATGCTTTTGCAAGCTTAAATCATGATTTAGTCTTAATTACAAATGAGATGGCAGAATAAAATCTTTTTTTTAACAAGCTTATATAGGTAACAGTGAAAGCAGAGAGGCATCAGGTCAAAAAAAGACTGTCAAAATTTAAATGAATGTTGCGAATAAGAAGATTTGGGACACAATATTCCTCAAGTTATAGAGCTTGCCAATGCAACTAGGTGTTTAACAAGACAGTGGTGGTAAAGGTTGAAGGGAGTCATTCTTGGATCTCTTTGCCTCTTTCCTTGATGACAAACTAAACTTTTTTGCTTTGTCTTCAGGTTCGAGTTTTGACTAATGGCAAATGCTCTGCATCTCCATCAAAGAATATATTTTTGCAAACACCCATTGTCTTTTTGCTGCCACTGTTAGGCACCAGCAAAAGAAGTGTTAACACACACACATTTTTACTAAGTTTAAGCTACAGAAAGACATTGACATTTACAACCCATTTAGGTAGTTGAAAGATAACTTCTGTCTCCTTTTCAGGCTTGAAAATTAAGCTTCTTCCCCCTCTCCCCCCATTAAAAGTGTCTCCAGTCTCTCTAAAATTGTCAAAAGAGCTTTAGCAACTGATTGGGGAGGCCCAAGTCCACTGAAGGCAGTACATACAGCCACACTTCCTCAGATATCCTTCAAAATGTTTTCAGTATGTCTTTTAGTCAGATCAATGCAAAATGAGGGACTAGAAGACACAGATGAGTGGAAACCGCAAAAGTTCATACGGTGTGTCAGTTTTGCCTATTCATCCCTTCTCCTCGCCTCTCTCTCCCTTTCCCCCACCTTGCTCTATGAAGAGTCCTTCACATTGCCCTTTCCAGAGTCCATTTCACCTCGTTCTTTCTCTCTTCCTTTTCTCATTCCTTCCCTAGCAACAGTGTTTTAACAAAAGTTTCCCTCTTCTTTATGCATTGTCACAGCCCAGTCAACCTTTTGGATTGCAGCCTTCGGATTTTCCTTCAGCTTAAATTTGATATTTTCCTTTATGGTCCCTTAGGGCGCATAAGCTCCATTTGTTTGCCTCTTTGTCTCCATAGCATTGAACCCATTTTAGGCAAGGGTATATAGCTTTCTATCTTACTGGAAATAATAAAAGATGTGGACTTTTAGAGAAAGGCTGATCTAGGCTGTGATGAGTTAGAGTGGCTTGGCCAAATGCCACAGAGAGATAATTGTCTTCTTTGTAGCATGAAATGATTGTCTGTTTGGTCTCACTGATTATCGCGTAGCAGGAGGAAGGGTGCTGTCAAGATAACATCTTAGTTTCTCCTTTCTTTTCCCTTTTCCCAGATCTACAAGTATGTCATCTTTTCTGCCTTGTTAAGCCAGAGGTAATGATCTGGCCAGGACATACTCCTTTTTTTTTTTTCCCTCAATATATTTCCACTTAGTTCCCCAGAGATCATTCTTGGAGACTTTTTCTAACTTCTAACCTATTATTTCTTTGATAATTCTGGTTCTTATTCCCTCTGGGCCATTTCCCTTTTCCTTGCAGCCTCACTTACACAGTAATAACAGCAAGAGTTAATTATTCAGGCAAAAGGAAATTTACCTTGCCCATAAGTCGTTTGGGCATATGAAGACAAAAATCTCAGGACAACCCACATGCCATGCCTTTCTTTTGCCTATTTGTAAAGTTGCAGTGTGGGTTAATTTCATTTATCTTTCTGTCTGTCATAATTGGACTTGATCTCTTTACTGATGCTGTTTGTAGAAGCATTGGGTTTTCAGAATTTGTTTTCCCTTTCTGTTCATGTTCTACTATGATTATTATGAGTATTAGCAGTGGCAGTAATACTATGGTCCACTGCTATCAAGCATCCTTGAATGAATCCAGAGAAAGTTACATTTTTCTTTGGCAAGGCTGGCTATCTGATACCAAAGATAATAAATCCATGCTTTAAGAAGTAATGTATCTTTATGATGCATAAGGAAACAAGCCTACTTTGAATTTATGAATTGGTTCTCCTATCCATTATGATATTTGATAGTGAATCACAATTTCCTCTACTTTCTACCCATAATATACAGCTTATTCTTCTACCTCTGATTCTAATTTGGTTTGGCTATGTTTTATATTATTTTTCTTAAGAAGGCTTGGAAAAGGATGAGCCAGAAAGACAATAAGGGACAAATCAATTCTATGTGTACAGGAAGTATCCTCATTATCTTCTGAGAATATCTCAAAAGAATAGAACAAATTAACTAGGAACTGTGAAATGTGACAAAGCAAGCATCTTCAGAAACGAACATTTGTCCCCACTCTTTTTCAGCTAGGAGCCTGCTCCAATATCCATACAAATGAATATAAACTCCTTAAATTAGCCACCTGCAGTAAGATGTGTACCTTATAATTTGGAGTACAAACTTGCTTTCTCTAAAAAGGTGATATTTTCCACCTTTATGAAGAACGCGTGTCATTGGCTTAATAGATGCGTTCTTTATTTAAACAGTACGTTTCTCTTTTTAAGCAGAAAATCTGTTGTGCGTCAATAAACTTTTTCTTCTCTGTAGTACAGTTTTCCTGTCCTCTTCCCTCCTACCTTTGGAACACATGGAAAATGGCTGATGCTTTGGTAAGTAACCCGCTAGATGAATGTTTATTCACCGTTACTTATGTAAGAAAAAGAATCTTGCCTTTTTTGTTTGTTTTTTAATCTCAGAATAAGCACATTTTCTCTGTGTCTGCCTCTAGCTTTCTGCTAGGCTGGATAAATACATTGATTTATACAGCAGAATGAGCTAGGAAACATATTTTAAATCTGAAATCTTATATTCTGCTGAATGTAGCAAACATCATGAAAAGAGCACTAAATATGCAGAATCTGTCAATTTTCCACACACATGCACTGTAAATCGTCCTGCCAGGGACTCAAAAATGGCAGAATGCAGATAAGAGTCTTTTGGAAAGTTATCTTTCAGTGTACAGCATGGTAATTAATATGACATTCCAGTATAGTAATTATGTACAGTGCATTATATTCCTGGCTTTTTCTGCATTGATATTGTAAAAGACACTCAACCAGTTTCGTTATTGTTATTTTGTGTTCTCTGGAAGTGTATTTATTACAATATTCAGAAGTTATTGTTGTATGCTGCAATGTGAATCCTTCAATCTGGGAACTTTAGACATCCAGTGGTGAGCCAAATACTGTGCCGATGAGTCCCTGAGCCCTTTTAGAAATCTGCAGACCACTGCTAAATTCAAACTAATATTAACAAACACAGCATCAAACACATTGTTTCAGCTCCAGAACTGGCCTTTATGTGTTTCAGATTCTGTTCTGTGTGATGTCTGCAACTGGAATATTTTTAAAATGCTTTTTCCGTGACAGTTCTTTTCTTTCTTCTTGTTGTTGTCATCCAGTCCTTGGGTTCTGCAGTACGTGTATTTTGAACAGCAAAGAACTGGTCTTTAAAGCAATGGGCTGAGCATACCTAACACTTTCGTGGAATTGTTAAAGAATTTTCTGTCTTCTAAGATTGTGATTTAGTCTTTTACTACTAGGTTCTGATCACAGATAGGCTTGTCTGGATCTACTGATGAGTCTCTTTCAATGGTGTGTTTACTGACACTCTGTAAAGAAATGAATGCCAAATTGTTAAAGCACAAATAAAAAACAAATCTAAATGAGAGAACGGGAAGGAAGAATAGGGAACTATGCAGTCAGGTGTGTTAGTTATTGTCTTGCAGTGAGTTGCAAGTTAAACATACTGAGAAAACATCTTGATTCAGGGACTGCTGGAGGGTACAAATGAGTCTTGCTGGTTGGTTTGTTTATGTGCTTGTTTTTTAAAAGAGAAATTTAGAAGTTTTAAAATACACCATAAAAAGTATTTAGCAACTGTTTTACTGGTTACTAACCTGCTGTTTTAAAATATATTATGATGATGTAAACTTTTTATTTGGTGTTTCGGAACTTTCACTGTCAGGAAAGCCATGCTTTTCCCTTGAGATTTTGGGGAGTCATCAAAGGGGATACTGACAGAAAAACAAGGGCATAACACCATGAAAAGTGCGTGATTCATTCAGAGTTGCTACTGAATTTATTATGGATTGAAGAAAACTATTAGTTATTCAATTTAAAAATAGAATAACATATAAAAAAATTCATAGGAACTTGCAACACTTGCATTAGATGCAATGGTGATAAGGCTTTCTTCCTCTGTCTGCTTCGATACATCAGAAATCAGCTGAAGCCCATTACCCCTCTAAAATTGACATCCAAAATCTACCTTTGAGAGTTACATGGCCTTTCTGAGTTTCTTGTGAGCTAAGACATGGACTTCAGGGATGTTTTAATGATGAGTTCTAAAAAAAATGCTGAATGACTATAGTAACATTCAAACTACCATGATTAAAGTTGAGTTAATATTTCTTGTTTTATCCTTATATTTTGCCTGAGGATGTTTCGATTCAGCTCTAAATCAGTCTTGCATAAGTCTGAAAAAGCCTTACAGGGAGATAGAATTTCTTAAAAAAGCAAGCCTAGAAAAAAGAAAAAGAGTTTATTTGCATTCTATTCTAACTTAAGGGTGAGCCATGAAGCAAAAATAGAATATTTTTGGTCATTTCAGAATGAATTCAGCTTTCTATTCCTTTTGGGTTCACATAGAGACAAAGTGCTAACATAGAACAAAGGCATACGGGAAACAAGGAGACCACTAGACCTAGAATATGTTTAGAAAAAAACCTCCATAAACAAAAAAAAAAATCTGAAAAAGTATGTGATGAGTGGAAGCATCTAGCTTTTTGATGTGGTGTTGGTCTTTCAGAGCTCATTTCCAAATGTATTGCATTTTAGCCCATTAATTTAAAAATCTGTCCTTTTTTTTTCAGTCTTTCATGACTATCTTTGGCTATGCCAATATACTTCTTACAGTTAGAGTAATACAACCTTTTTCATAAGTTTTTTTAAGTCCTGAAAGAAATAATGTTTTCTGGCTGTTTCTAAGAGGAAAATAAAGTAGCAGAAATACTGAAACTTGGCTTCCTGGGTTTGACTGGGAGACCACAGAGAGCAAGGTCTACAACATTATGGAAAACTGACTCCACTGAGGAACAGCAGTTAAGTCAAAAAGACTTTCAGAAACCATTTAAGGCACTTTTCATGTATCATAAAGAAGAGCACAGGGTATAAACAAAAGCGTTTCATGGTACTTTGTCAATATGTGTGCCTGGAGGTAACTATTATTTTGGAACACCATTACCCATCTGTTGGCAATTTCATAAACACGTATAAGTAATGGCAGAATAATTTGTGGTCTTGTGAATCACTGCTGGAAGTGACACAGGAGGAAGAAAACGCTGGGCTAACGGAGAGTGGGCATGACAAGATGCTGTTATCTTGGATGAAATGAGCCGTGTGGGAGGTAAAAAAAGGCTTTCAAGACTGAATAATTCTTGGAGGAGTGTACCATCTGCTGCTAAAAGGGATGCATCAGCGTGTGCGTGTGCATCTCTATGTGTCCATTACAGTGCCTGTCTTGAAAAAGTGCAGTGCACAGCCCAAAGCGAACAGAAAGTGAGAGGTGCAGCAGGGAGACAGAGGACTGAAAAGCGAGTGCCTGTGAGGGACAGAACAGGCTGGGAGATGGGCAGGGAAGGGGTGAGATTTCACCAGCAGGAGGACTGGGAGGATGGAGGAGTTAATGGATGACAACCACCTGTGCAGTGAAGTGTGGTGGTCTGCCTCAGCAAGCAGATCACACTATGAATTGAGCTCCCGTGGTAGCAGTCAAGGATTTTTCAGTGTTTGTAATCTTCTTTATAACAGCCCCAACTCATGTGGCTACCTTTGGACTCAAGTTCACTGTTTTTCACTGGTGCAATGCAAAAGGGTAACTAGAACAGCCCCCAGGCCCCCTCAGACTAGGGGTTGGTTGTTGTCAGCTTTGCCCCTTGCTACCTTATCTTTGTTCAGCCTGTGTCTGGTGTTTCTGTAGCCCCTCAGCAGCCTGGGGAGTTCCTGTGAAAAAAACTTCTTTTGAACATTTGGCTCCAAAGCAGAATGGTCCCAGCTGGAAACAGTTAAAGAATGGGAAGCTTTGGTTGGAAATGTCTAAAAAGGAAAACAAGAAGAAAAGCTACAATAATCAAACAGCTTTGGTATTTGTGAGTTTTGCCTGTGAAGTATTTACTTCTTGTGCTGGTGGTCTCTAGAAGTAGGAAGAAATAATAATAATTCTCATTGTTTAGAGAGCCAAATGCATGTAGAATTTACTTAGATGCAGAAATGAAACGGCATTATGACTGGTAGACCAATAAGACCTATTTTTCAGTGGCTTACTGCAAGCGTAGAGGGTTGGTAGCTTAAATAAGTATCCCTTGAAAACTTTAGCCTAGCTTTCCTGAGGTATTTTGTCAAAAGAATATGAAAACAATCTTTCTACACTTAGAGACGCTGCAGTAAATAGGAAAGGTAGTGGCAGAAGAAAGCCTCTGTAGTACCACAGGCAAATGCAGAACAAGAACGGAATGAGTGAAGGTGAAGCCAAACGAAGAGAAATCTAAAAATTAAGGAAGTAAAAAAACCCCACCAAACCCAGAAGTGATTAACTTCCAAAAGAAATTATCAAAACAAGTTGTGGCTTCATCATCTCTTGATACCTTTTGTCAGGTTTGGATTGCACTGCGCTTGAATCAGAATAGGTGTGAGACAAAATGTAATAAGCTCAGTCCAGGAGAGAAGGGTGGAAATGCTGATGCCAGTGCTGGATAAGAACCAGAGGAAACCACCACGTGGAGCACTGGAGTATGCAGGATGCTGGGAGATGCAGCAGGGAGCTAAAGACCTTACTCCTCTCTAAGAAACTACGACTGGTGAAAACCAATAACTAGTCTGATAGAAACTAATCCTAGATAATAATCCTAAAAGTCCTTCATTTTTCCAGCACTTTGAGAGCAAAACTGATTTTAAGTAATTCTTTTCTTTCCTCTTTTTTTGCCCTCCCTGGGCTTTTGATTTTCTAAATCTTTGAAAATTATTTTCCTTTTTTCATGTGTGACTTTTGAAATGTGTCCTCTCTTTCTCCTTGTCCTGAGTTGACTGTCTTTACCATTGAGACACTTGTCTTTGGGTACTACAGGCAACAAACCTACATGTGTACCTACACTTATCCTTTTTTCCAGTGCTCTGATAGTGCAAAGGTGTCTTACAGTAGACTTTTTTTACAATGTTACACAATGGTAGAGGCGCCTTTCTCAAGTGAGTGCTGCAGTTTCTGTTGACTTCAATTCAGCTGGGAGCTGCACAACACATTTGAAAATATCTACAACACATTTGAAAATACCTACAATACGTTTGAAAATACCTGAGCAGAAGTTCTCTGTTGTGTGTTCCTTTGTATGTAAAGTCTTCAATGGCTAATAATAATCCCCATTGTTTAGGTGATGAAATGGTGCGTGCTGTGATGTCAAGCCACTGGAATTTTCCTGTGGGTCTTGAAATTTCTCCATTTGCTGCATCATTGGTGTGGACATTGATTTATGTTTGACTTGTCCTTAGCATAGGAACAAACTTTAAGTAAACTCAACTGAAGCATTTAAAAAGTGCAATCATACTGACAGCTTCCATCCCTCCACTAATTAATTCTGATTTTTGCTGCAATCCATGTATAGCATGCATCAACCTTGAATAAACGAAAAAATGCATGTTGAATGCTGTCTGCTCAAAATCGATACAAATAAAAAAAAGAAACTCTGTATCCCAAGGACATCTTTTTTTTTTTTTAATTTTTTTTAAAGTGGTAACTGCTCTGCTAACAGTTTGGAGGATGGACTTATTCAGTTGGCTTATTTAGTCTTATCAAGGAGGAATATTGAGAGAGAGGTGTACCATACTTTTATGAGCATATGAAAGAGCAGTTGTTAAATTCATTAGAAGGTTAAATCATCATGGATTAAGGATACCCTTCAGCAGAACAGGAGCTTACTTCAGTGTTTTCATTTTTTTAAATTCCTTTCAAAATGCTTTGTTGTTTTGCCACCTTCTGTGTGTATGCTTGCACATTTATTCTATTTATTTTTTATTTTGAATCAAACCATTATGAATCACCAGTTCCAAGAATGGCTAGTAAACCTGGTATCAGTGTGTGTTGATGGAATTTTAGGGAAAAAAAATCATACTTGAGGATCTACAGTTTCAGCAAGGAATCTCGAGATGTGTGAGAGAGCTGATGAAGTAAATAATTGTTTTCATCTAGCTTAGCAAAAGACTTTCGCTCATGAGGCATGTAAGCAACCTCAGCATACTAATGAATGCTAGCTTTATGGGCTTGATCCATAAAATGCAGTGGACAGATGTGCGGTAATTACAAAAATTAACAAAATATTATCAAATTTAACCATTTTAAGTAGTTTAAAATCCACGCATGGCCCTTTTATATTTTGATTATGGTAAACAAATTTAAAAGGGATCAAAGACACTTACAGGCTGCTACAAGTGACATGAGTACATATTATCTTGATTATGCATTTAAAAGTTACCTGATAAGAATAATTTACATTTCCAACAATGAAAATCAAGTACAATTAGTTGATGGGCTCCATTTAGAGATATCTGGGAAATAGTCACAGATCTGTAGTGTGCAGCAGATAATTGCCTTTTCTTGCAAGTCAGAAATGAAAATACGAAAGGTAGAGCTCTAGAAAAATGTCAGCTTAGAAGCAACATAGCTGCATATACACTTTTTCAGAATTGATTCACCTTCCTAGCAGGGTAAGAGGGCTACAGTGCACTTGAGACCTGGAGCAGCATGTCTTAAGATAGCTTGAGAATCTCCACAGGAAATTGAAATGTTAATTGAAACCATGGGAAGAGATACCACTCCCCATAAAAAATCAAGGTTCAGAAAGACAGTAGTAAAGAGTGATCAAACTTACTGATTTTCATCATAGTCATGGCTCCTCTTTTATTTGGAGTGTAAGTTAAGAACACACCTGAAGACGACTGGACCCCCTGGGTAGGAGAGTGTTGGTTGCTTTCTGATCTGGGAATAACAGCTTACAGAGGTTTCAGCATGCACACGCGCAGGAATAAAGAGGAAATGTGTGTGGGGTTAGGAGCGTGTAGCTCCGTTAGGGACTGAGGGACTGATGAGGAGAACAGGGAACACACAGTTAAGCATGAGAGGTGACAGGAAGAGAAACGTCGTGGGAATCGGCAGTAACTCTTCTAAACCTGCTAAAAACCTCAGAGACATTGAGCCACCTGGGTGAAACTATTAGTTGTGGAGTGTCCCTCCAGTGACCCATAACTTTGTAACTTTACAGACAGCAGTCTCAGTATTCAAAATAAATCCATACAGATTTAAAAAAAAAAAAAGAAGAAGAAAAGAAAAAACCCCCAAACATTAAGTTCCTGTTCCAGAGTACCATGTGTTCACTTACATTTATACCACCTGTATCATGACATTTTCCAGAGCCGCTGCTGACGTTCCTGTGTGAAATTTCTCCTCTCGCCCTTCCTCTCAAGGAAAGGAATGTGTTAGTTTCTAGTTATTATTGTTTATCTTTTTTAATTTACTTTCAAAAACAATTGTCAAATGACTTGAAAGAATTTCCTTCTCTCTTCTGTTAGGCTCAATATTTGAGTTCTGGTGCAAACCTAGGATTTTAAGAGTGAGACGTTGTTCTGGTGTCTTCAGTTCAGTCAGTGTCCCCAGTATCCAGTATCAGGCAAGTTTCTGTCAGGCTGTGGTCTTTGTTTTGGAATCAGCTGTTCTGTGGCTCTGGGGACAAAAGAGAGACTTTTTTTGGAGAAGTCTGAGCCTTGTGGGTAACTCAAAATGTCCATGTGTTCTTTTATAATAGAAAGAGGAAGTAGAACCCTGCTTTAACTAACCACAGAGGAATAATAGTTTGTTACGTACCAGAAATGTAGTATTTCAGTCTTTGTCTTTCTTTTCAGACCTTAGTTTTTTGGTTTTCTTTTTCCGTCACTTAAGAAACAACAAGGTTTTGCAGTTCAAGTTCAAGTTCCTGGCCTATTGTTATAGGTAAGCATGCAACTGGACCAAGTTACACATTCAAACCCATTTCAGTGTTGTTTTGCCTCCCTCCAACTGGTTGCTATTGCCACTTATGCCACAGTCATACCAGCTTCATCACTTATTGAACCCCCCAGCTGGTACTTCCGACTCATTTCTTTTCATACTTGTTCTTTTAGTCCTTCTGTTTGGAAATAGGGCCTTGTGTACTGCCCCATATACCTTCCAGGTACAGTGCAGTATCTTGGCATTTGTGTGGAAACGTTAAGAAAAGGGACATAGCAGTTCTTGGGATCCCCTGGAATTCATATCACAATCTCCACAAACACCATCTGGTAGATTGATAGACAGCCTAAGATGACCAGATTTGATTAAGCAGTTGTAGAGGAGTCAGAAAATAACATGGTTCTTTTCTACTGAACACTTAATCATGAAGAATTTTTTTTCTGGATAGTTATTTGTTGATTGCACTAGAGAAACACTTGTGGCCTGAAACCTTGAGGTGCATATATTATAGCTGCCCTCTTTGTTGAAACCGCAGAGATGTCCAGAACCTTAAAGTACTGCAGCACGGATTTGCTAAGTTGAACCAAAGTTAAATAGTTGTCCTCATTTGTCTGAGGTGGCCATATGTTCTGCGCATTTACTTTTGGCTCATATTAACTTAAAACAGAGGGACCATTTCTGGCCCGAGATACTGAACAGTGGATGAGTAAGACTATATAGAGAAAAAACTGAAAACTAAAAGAAACTGCTGGATGGAACAGGAGGAAAGAATTAAGGTAATATTAGTACCCTCAACATCTTGGCAGATTAATCCATCTCGATTACTTTTGTATTTATTTTGGTGGAAATTTTAAGAAAACTTTTGAATAAGAACAAGGTGATATGATATTTGGAGTATTTACAAGGAGCATCTCCCTCGTGCTTCACTTCTTATTTTTGAAAACCCAGAAGTAATGTGTAGGTTTTGCTTGAATTTTAAGTTTCCTTTGGAAAGAGTGAAACAAAATATGTCCAGTTTAAGTAAAAAACAAAATAAAACTATTTTGTTTCTCCGTTAATCTGTATTTACTTCACATGTGATAGCACAACATGCCGGTTGTACTTTAAGTACATTTTTTCAAAATCAGGTGAGGCATTAACCTTAACTGTGTTTCCCATAATATACCACACTCTTTTGTCTTGTTGAATCAAAGCAGCGCATTGTGGGAATTCTTTAATCCTGATGCGTAATATGAAATGCAGTTTTGGGAAACAGTCAATAGAAGTAATGAAGGACACCACAAACTTGAACGAGAACTCTCTCCAGAGAGAACAATAGCAAAGGCAGCTGTTATTCAACATTAAATTAACTAAGAATGAAGCACAGCTATATCTTCCCATAGGTTTTTTAAAAAGTTTCCTGTTTCACAGATTTATTTATTTTTAATATTCTGTCACTTATTCAGTACTAGGAGAATACTGAAATATCAGAACTATGAGATGGAAACATTTTATCAGTTTCATAACAATAATGAAAAATATACATAGCACACTTCTCTGTTAGCTACTGGTAGAACAAACCATTGCTCTAAAGGGGACAGGGACTTCCTTTTGCAGAGGCAAATATCTGGCTAATATACCACTGGCATAACTAGCCTTATGATGGTTCCTTCCAGTTCTCTAATACAAATGGTTTCTCAAAAGCGAAGATGAACAAGTGTATGCATATGTCATTGTAGTTAAGGCGTAACAGCATGTTTGGAAAACAAAAAACACTGAAAAGAAAGAGAAAGGGAAAAAATTATAGCAGCCTAGAGAGCAACAAAATGTACGAGGGAAATTCCTCTCAAAATATTTAATAGGCAGTTATTATTATTACTATTATTATTATTACTATTATATCTTCTTATTTTAAATACAGCTATCTAGCTATCATTCTAACAACTGTTAGAACAGCTCAGAACTGGAGTCAGGAAAAAGCAGGAATACAGTGAAGATCCATATTCAGCTTAGATAGCTATTTTTAAAAGAAGAAATAATATTAAGAAATCATAATATTTTCTTTACTCTTTTTTTTTTTTAACTTGCACTATCTTTTCCTGTCTCTCCTGTTTTCCTTTATTTTTTTTTCCTAAACGCTCGCCAGTTGGATTGCCATCAAACTACTTTAAATAGATTTAATTAACCAAAGCGAGGTGCTGACAACCTCTAAAGGCAGATGCTGATAAAACTTGGTTCAAGCTGCACTACTTGCTAAGGTTTGTTCAAATAAAGTCACTTGAAACCTGAGTTTCTCTGCTGTTTTAGTAGAGAAGACTGACGGAAGAAGAGCGTCTGTATTGTCCTCAAAGCACTGCAGTTACGGGCTTCTGAACGTGTTAATGGCAATAGTTATGTTAACTAGGAAGGAAGGGAATGGAGAAGGGAATTAGCGGTTCCTCTCGTGTATGTGAACGTATGTTCCAGAACATTGATTATAATATAGACGTTTTTAGTCTGCAAAGCATCAGGGGCAGGAGTTTTCTCCCTGCCTAGTGAGGCTGTTCCTACGGCTGCCCTTCAGCCAGCCCATGACTGGCAGAAAACTTTGGCACAGCAGGCAAAAGTAGCCTCCTGAATATTTCACTCAGGGAGAAGGAATTGTCCCCTGGCGTAAATCTACATCACTCTGGCTTTTCCCTTCAGACCTGGTCCTCATTGCCCTCTTGCAGCCCCTACTCACCCATCGTACAGCCCCCCAGGCCTGCGACAGCTAGGTGTAGCGAGAGCAACCCTGAGGCTGCCTGCAGTTTGGGCAAGCCTGCCTCTGGGACCCATGACACACACACAGTTCCCTCACCTCACATCTTCTCTATCTCTGCCTACGGGAGACTGTACAACACCAGGTGAATCCTTCTGATTCAGCTGGCAAGTAAGTAATAGCCAAATAAGTAACATCCACCTCATGTCAGCTTGTAGTTGCCAAGCTTTGTTCATGTTGAACAGTTTTCCTTCTAGGTCAAAGAATCTATTCTATGTAGAAGTATATATATCTATATCTATGTCTATATATGTGTTTCAAATTATTCTACTCCTGCACCTGCAGGTGTTTTAGATGTCTGCTGGATGCAGCTGCAATTTTTTTGTTCACATCAGATACACCCTCTTAAAGGAAAAGCCTTAATGTCTTTTGTGCATGTGCTCTCTCTCTCTTTTTTCTTTCCTTTGCTTTCCCCTTATGCAAAAAGGACATAATTATAAATAAACATAATCTGTTTGCATTTTGGGTATGGAAAATACTGTTCATATTTTTTGTTCCTTCTCATCTATACTGCATACACAGTAAGTCCATGTCAGCCTATGTACGGAGCTCATGGAAATCCAAATGTGATGTGCTAACTCTATGCTTATTCCCAGAGATGGGTTAATACTGAAAACACAAAAGCCATAATTTTCAGGTATAGGAAACCTTTGGTAAATGTTTGTCCCCTCTGGACTGGTGGATCTTAATCAGCTAATCAATTGGATCATTTTCTTTCTCATACTGATTACACAGTGTTTTGGCTCTTGAGCTGAGATGGATGATGGCAGCCATTCATTTAGATAATGCAGTAGCTTCCCAAAATACCTGATGCCTACAGAAGTTTCCTCCCCCAGCGTTATTCCTTCTGCTACTCTCAGATTATTTTTCAGTACAACTGAATAGAAATGTGGCTCAGGTTCATGGTTCATGCTGTAAATGACTCTGCTTGTCAGGAGAGTGACCTAAAGAGGGAATTTGTGATGAGAGCTTGCCTTTGCAATAAGCCATCTCCAGGCAATTATCACGTTATCACAATGATGAGGAAAATGCATAGTTGGAAGAAAGGTCACTTGTTTTAATGTTATCTACCCCTGATGTCACTGAGTTTTGAAGTAATTATATTCAGCCTTCTATTAGAAAAGAAAAATGGCAACTCTAAGTATAGGGATTTTTTCCAAGTTGCTTGGTTTCTGTGAGCTGGGATGCCAAATCTCTGATTACATCCTTGCAACAACCCTGACAATGGAATGTGTTTTCCCCCCAGTTTAATATAAGAAAACCAGCAGGAGGTCTTACTTTCAAAGGCATTTGATAAAGGAGCCCACTCATGGAGCTGAGAGGAAATCAATGGATTTTTTTTCATTTCATGGGGCTCTATGATGCTTAAGTCCCATGGTATAATTCATTGCTTTTATGTGATTTTTCTGACAGCGTTCTGTCTTCTGGTTCACTCTGCCTTTTGTCTCATGCTCACATTTTTTTTTTTTTGGCAAGTTTGCTTGTAATTTAGGATGCGAAATCTAGGATATGGCAAGCACTATGTTGGCTCTCTATAATGAGATTTTTTTTTTTTTGTAAGTAGAACCTGTCAGTGGCAGCTGACTAGCACTGTTCTCACTAAACAAGCTCAAGAAAGAAATCTTCTGTGGCCCTAATACATATTGTCCCATGCCTCCCTTCAAGCTTGAAAATGTGCATTAAACAGGAAATAATCCCTATCATCCGTTAGAAATTCCTGGCCTAAGGTAGAAATGAGCTATCTTATTTATCTTTCTCTCCTCTCCCTGTGAGCAACACTAATAATTTTGCTTGGGGGTTGCAAAGCACAGATGAGCCACTCTGAGCATGAAGATTCCCGTTCGCCTGCTGATGGATGTTGCAGTTTTCATGGGGCCGGCTGCGTACCACAGTCGGCGGCTCCGCACCACAGTCAGCGGCTCCGCAGAGTTGGTGCTGGCTCAGGCCCAGCGGTTGCTCTGTTTGCTGATGTGGCAGTTCAAAGGCTGACTCGAGCCCTGCCTGTGCTGTGCAGGCGCATAGTGCGTCTGTTCTCCCCTGCCTTCTCAGCACACGCTTAGGCAAGGAGGGCCCCGGATCGTGTCCCTCCCGTCCCTGATCGGGGAACTACACTGGAGAGTCGCGAGAGGGTGAGGTCGGGACTTAACGCAGATGACACACAGCTGGACACAGCTTTGAGTCATAAGCAAAAAAACATTAAAATCTGGTATACATTTGCTTCTTCAGTTATTGGAATCTTATTTTCATAGCCAAAGGCTGAACAGCTTTTTGCCAGAGGCTGGTCCACCGTTCAAGATCAAGGCCTGCCTTGGTTCTTCTTCCCATTCTCTTGGATGTCCTGGCTACAAATTAGGATGTCTGCAGTTTTACCTGGTTGCATAAATGTTCCTTACAGTGAAGTTTCAGGAGAGGAAACTTCCTACTGTTCTTTGCCTGTCAGCAATTCCTGCCCTCATGCAGTACCTCAACTTGTGGCCTTTGATGTGTGGATTTTGGACAGTCCCACAGCCTGCCATTGCAGTAACCTCCTTCCTGGGAAGGGTCTTCTCCCTGGCTGTCTCCATCCATGCCCCCAAGGTGTGTGCTCTCCATTGGCACAAGTGTCCCTTCCCTCCTCCTGTCTTTGCTTCTGTGTAACAACAATTTTCACTGGTTCCCGTGCTCGTGTTTTGTTGCCATAATTCTGCCTTACAGTCCACCACAACAATTCGCTCCCTTGTTATTTGGTACGTTTTATGTGATACAGGGAAAAAAGGGCCTCTGGATACACAGCTTAGATTTTATGCAGAGACATGTGTGATATGTTACTTTTTTTAACCCCTGTGTCTATCACTTTCTAGTGGCTCTAGCACAGGCACTTCACATAAATTTCTGAACTTGATTTCCTAGCTGTCAATATTATGAATTGTTAGCCTTGGACGGACTAGAAGAAGAATGCAGAAACCCTTTGCAGAATTTGGTTCATTTACTTGTAGTCCAGAAGAAGCTGAAGTAATGAAAAAAATACGGTAAAGTTACATTTTCTTTTTTTGGATGCATTGTTGTTTAATTTCATAGAGCTAATTTTGCTTTTAAGGCTGTTGGGCACAGAGGAAAACCTCCAAGCTTGTTTGGAAGTCTCTGTGCTGACAGAAAAGGAACATGTGAGGAGACATAATTGTTCAATCTCAAGATCCGTACATCCTAGGTGACTGCTAAGTTTTCATTTCTGTCAAGTTTCATTCTGGTTTAAAGAAGAAAAAGAAAAGAGAAAAAAGCTGGAATGTACATATAGAGAAGGATTTACAATTAGAAGATCACGACAGCTAGAAGACCCAGGAAAACAGCTGAAAAATGCCCTGCTTTTGACTTTGACTTACCACAGGAATGTTTTTGTTTGTTTCAAAGCAGTGTAATAAGGTGGAGAAAGGTCAAGGAAGAGGATCTAGTGAAAGGTATTGAAAAATGTTGGTCGCCATTGTTCTGTTTATACTGTGCAGATGCTTTATGTCGCTGTACTTTTTCTTCCCTTGGATGCTATTTTTTTCCCTTTCCTGATAGTCTGAAGGAATAAAAAAAAAAAGAAATCCTAGGGTCAGCTTATTGATCTAGAGCTGCCAAATCTTCGTGATGTGCCACTCTAACAGCTAATTGAAAGGCTTCTGTCGTGTAATCAAAAGTATGCTTTCGGGAGCTGAAACACCCTGTTTTGCTTCTAAACTTTTTGATCTGAAATAACTAAGTGAGCTGTTTTAGGAAGCTGACTATGGAGATGCATGTTCCTAATTTTCTCCTTTTACTGGCCCCAACCGTGCCTAGCCTTTTTAACTCCTTTTAACAAACAGTCATTAAAAGCAAAGTAATTGGCTTTGGATGCTTCTATTCCTCAAAATCTCATTAGATCTTGAAACATGCTTTCTGCTCAAAATTCCACTTTCCATCTTCAGTGAAGAAATAGACATTGTTCTTTAACTCTTTGTAGAAAAAAAGAGATATTTTTAAACCTCTGTACATCATTCATGCTTGTGACCTTCTCCTCTAGCCTGTGTAAGAAATATCATGATTGAAGGGCTACATTAAGTTAAAAAGAAGCTTCTTTTCCAAACCAAGCTGTCTCTGTATTCTGCCTGCCAATACTTTAGCATTGTCATAACCTTATTCAAGTGAATTCATCATCAATACACATCTAACAGGTATGAGATTTTTAATGTTCTTAAAATAATTTTTCATAGTTAAGGCATATTTATATCATTTTGCCTATATTTACATGTTAAAAAGTATGATATTGATGTAAATTTTTTACAAAGATGATGTTCCACCTTTAGTAGCGAAGCAGCTGCTCCATTAGTCTGTTATTTCTGGAAGTATGACGTCAGGCAAAACAAGAATCTCATTCTATGACATTTTCTTTTTCATCAGCATTGAGCCATATCACAGGTATTGCGCATTCTTTCCCATGACAGACAATTAGTTTTATGTCAGTGCACTCCTGTTATCATTAAACTGATGTTATTGATGTTGTTGCAGTGTTTAGCTGTGCTAGCGTGAGAGTGAATCTACCAAGTGATGTAATATGCAAGTGCATAATGATGAGATTTGGGTCTTTGTAACATAGTTTGGTTTCCAGATGTAAATTTTCCTTGTAGAACCTAGTTATCCTAATAATCCCTAATTGGGACTAGCAACTTCATAATGGCAATTCTGAGCTACTATTTTAAAATCTCATTTTGATCCTGATCCTGTGTCCACCCCTTTCCAGACATCGCTGGCGTGACTGCAGGATGTGGGAGCCTTGACTTGAAAGCATCCAGGGCAAGACTGCAATGCCTACCTGACCCTGAGAAGGGCTGAGGTGCAGGGAAAGAGGGACTAGTGTCTTTCATCCTAACAAAACATAACATAACAATTCCTACTTGCACTGACTGTGAGAAGTCCTACTGTCCTCTTCAGGGCTTCTGCAGGGTCAACACTGGAAATATTCTCTTGCAATTATGAAAATCCGGTATAATAGAATCAGATGAATGCATAAGGGTTTCACCTGGTCAGCCCCATGACACCACTACTCTGCTCTATCATGAAATTGCTTTAAAAATCAGACTTAACAAATAACAATTGAAGTTCTTTTTTTACATTCCTATTTATTTAAGTGTTTCGGATTCCTATTTTGAACTTTCTTGAACAGGAGTAGCAGGTAAAAATTATGCCTTTCAAAAGAAAAATAAGATTCCCAATCACTCATGTGATTTCAGATGCCTAGGCTTAATAAACAAGAGAAGACATATTCTAAGATGCATGGCAAAATGGTGAAAGTTGGAAGTACTGAAACTAGAAAGTTTAATATGTGCCCATTCAATCTCAGCAGAAGATAAGGGAGTTTTTCTCTCCAGAGAATGCAGCTTTCAAATGAAACCGGAATAACTACATTTAAATTTAATGTTGAAATCCCTGTTTAAAATGAATCATGATGTCTTTCTTTATAAAGATGTTCTGCAAAAATCGGCAAACAGTTTTAGTGTTCCTCCTCCAAATCACTGGAGTTGTCAAAATTTTCTACAAAAAGGTAGAAGATCATAAAAAATACTTCAGTAAAGAATATAAAAATACAAGAAACAGAAAAAAGGTATTTTCTAATGGTGTCAAATAGGTTATTGCAGATTTAGGCACAGGTTCAGAAACAATAAAAAAAGGCTGTGAATGATTCAGCCATAAAATTTTTTAATGTGTCATCCAAAAGTCCCCCCATATACTCTTGTTTTGAAAGGTCAAGCTTTGCTAAAAACAAGAATGTTCTAGATAAGATGCTCCCAGGAGGTCTCACCTATAATTAACAATGAGCTGCATGAGAGAAGAGGGATAGGAGACAGAAATGCCAGTTTGCCCTCACCTGTGGAGAGGCAGCAAGACCTACTGGAGTGAGCGCGGGGACAAACTCTGTCTTTCTCTTCTCAGTCATTCTCACCTCTCTTAGCGAATATTCTGGATTTGCCCATGACTCAGTGGATGACATCAGACATGACACATAACACATCTGTCCCTCACTGAATGGCAATAATATGTCTCGACCTCAGGGAGGTGTTTTGAAGATATATTTGTTTTCCAGTAATTTGACTATATAAATGTTAACGATGCTGATCTGGAGCAGTGTTTCCACCCTTTCACGTAATTTCTGGTGTGTAAAACAGACTGCCTCCTTCAGCTGGAAATTCCTGTGGGGAGTTTACTGAGAAGCAAAGAGCTCATTCTCTGCAAGTGGGATCCCACTGTGAATCCTGGTGTGTTCAATTACGGTTTTCTGAACTATATGTTCTCGTGTATGAGCATATGTTCTGCTAGATCGAGCAAGGTAAGGACAGAGTGCCAATGCACAAGTGGAAGAGAAACCCCGCTACCTTATTTCTTGTCATTTTAAAATAAAAATAATGACTGTCTACTTGGGTGGAAAGGAATAAGTGGGCTTAATTTTTGAAGTCGACAGATGAAGAGAACAAAAAGTTTCTCTTGTTGAAACTCTTTTCATAGCAGTAAGATCAAATGACTAGGGCAGATAGCAACTTTGCAATGTCAAGTACAGTTTTGCAGTAAAAAAAGTGACTAAATTATCTAAACACTTTTAAAAAAGTGCATGTTTTCCAAAAAAGCCCCATTTCATTTAAAAAACAAACATGGACAAACTGAAAACTGAAAAGCTAGTGAATCCTTTTTTCTAGAAGTCATTTTCTTCTAGAAGTCATGGACCCATCTTAACTGCATCTCCTAGGGAGAGGTACAGCCAGGAGCTCCTGTGATGTAACTGCCTTCGTTTTTCATGATGGGAGACTGGTAACCAGCACTGGAAACATATTCTGATTAAAGCATACCATTTTTAGAGAGGATAAGGAGTCTAAGGAAGGCACAGCATCAACTTTTCCTATAGAAAACTTTTCATTTTTCTTTCTTTTATATTTCCTCTATAAGAATGAGACTTTATTTATATACCATATATATAGTACTATATATTCATAATGAGGTCCCATGGCTTATCACAGTCATCCTTTCACTCTTTCATTCAATTTTAATTAATTATTTCTGCTGTTGTGTATCCGTTGGGCCAAACATCTTTGCATATTAGCATGCCGAAGATGATGGGAGTTATACTGGTTGAGCAACTCTGAAAATCATGTGTTTTTCTCAGAGTATTCCTAAATATGGGAATGGATTTTTCAGGCATGGAGATCTGAAAATTTGCTCTATTTATTGCTTTACATAGTGATTATATTACACCACTGTTACTAACCTGTTTAAAAGGAGTTAGATGAATTGAAGCACAGATGTTTTGATTCAACATATTTATATTTACAAAATCTGGGTGGCCTGGAATCTTGATGTTTACACCATGATGAATCGATTTTTTGAATACTCTGAAAATAGATCAGTGAATGCAAATCTGTGATAGGAGATTTCCTACCAACAAGAAGACTGAATCAATTCTTAATCTGTTTAATTCTTAGGCATCTTGCCCTCCCAGTGTTTGTTAGGCTATTAACACCAGTTCATGCAATGTTACCCACAGGCTTTTTGAGTGCCAGTCATGAATATTGAAAACTTGTAAGAGAATTCTGATAATATGTGTCTTACAGAAACACACACGTTCGTACACAATGTAGTACCGAGCCTTACATATTCTCCAAGGTTATTAACTTTATAGAAAAGCACAGGTTACCTTGCACAGAGCCAGAACTTCATTCTTGAATGTGGGGAATAGCGCTCACCTAAGAAATTTTGTGCAAATATGTCAGTCTGTATATTGACACGACTGGACCTGTCCAAAGATTTGAGTCTCAACAGCACCTCCTTGTGTTGAACGCTCACCTATTTAAACGGTTCATGGTACATTTATTGAGACACGTTTTAAACACGCTATTTTCTATGTAAAAAGAATTAAAAATAGTTCTCTGCTTCACAGAGAAATCCATTTCTGTGTATTATTAGTAAAAAATATATAAGCATTTTTAATGAAAATGTTAAAGTAGATCACTAACGGTATTTATGTCACGAAATATTGCCGTATACTTTTCAAGCAATGTATTCCCACATCAGCACTCCCTGCTCTTTGATACCTGACCAGCTTTGCTTACAACTGGTTTAGAAGCTAGCATACATGTATAGTTTGTTATATATCAGTCTGCTGAGGACCAGTTCTTACACTTCAGACTCAGAAATGTTTCAAATTGTCTTGTAAGAAGTTGGAGAAAAAAACAACATTGGCTTTACTTAGTATATTAAAGTATATGCCTTTGATGACAATAATACAAATTAATTCTGTCAACAGCAAAGACCAACTGGAATGTGTCAACAATTTTCCCGTGGCATGTAATTCTGTCAGAATACCTTGTTCACTAAAAGCAGTCCATTTTGTGTTGTAATTTAAAACCTGTTCTTTTTCAATCTTTTCTGGATAGAATGTCTTTATTTGAGAATTATATTTTTTAATTATTATTGTTGACTGATTTTAGAGAAACAAAATATTGTAATCTACTTCAAGTAATTTTCCCCCTGTTTATTTTTTCAACTCACCAATGCTGTAAGGCAAAACTCTTCAAGGCAAATATGTATGGAGAAGGTGGTCACCATGATTTACTAAGGTCAAATTATGCTCAACCAACCTAATAATTATGAGGTCTGTGGACAGTGACTGAGAAGAAGCCTCCCAAGTTCTCCCAGGTGAAAGAAGAATGAGATAAAGAGAGACTTTTGAGTTTAAAAGAAGCGAAACTACTTTAATGAAATATTAATAATGAAATAATAAAAATAAAATATAATAATATTAATAAGAAAATAATGAAATATATACAATATATACAAAACTGTATTGAGCTCCCAGGATGATGATCACTTCACCAGCAGGCACTGAAAAAGTCCCAGACTGGATTCAGCAACGGATGGGAACTGAACTCAGGAACTGGATTCAGGAACTCATGGATCGGGATCAAGGGCAGATGAACAGACAGAGTCCTCCTTGGACGCTGGCCAACGAAGAAAGAGGCTGACACCTTTGATCCCTCAGCTTTTATACTGAGCATGATGCAGATGGTATGGAATACCCTGTTGGTCAATCTTGGGTCACCTGTCCTGTTCACTTCTCCCCACGGGTGCGTCACCTCTATGCTTTTCCATTTCTGACCCTCCAATGGAGCACATAACAAAGTTAGCTGACCTTGGTTATTGTGGGAATAAGTACAAGCAGAAGCATCTCTTCATACCACTCCTTGGTATTAATTATAAACAAGGCCTTATCACCCTTGAAGTGGACTACTGTCTGAAAAATATGCCATTAATTTCAGAGAGTTCAGTTAGTTAGAAGAGGCTTACCTGAAAAGTAAAATTACTAAAAAGAGAATTGGTTCTGTTTTACCTCAAATCAGGACAGTAAACTACTGGAGGGGTGAGAAAGTGACTGGAATGGTGGCCTTAGAGGACAGTGCTTTAGGGATCACACTCTACCTTGAAGCTCATTATAAGTGGAGATTCTCAGAGATCTGTCCTGGGACCTGTCCTATTTAAGAGCTTTACCAATGACCTGGAGGAAGAGGTAGAATGTGCCTTTATCAAGCTTCTGGATCATAGCAACTTGTAGGGTGCTATCAAAATGCTCAAGGACAGAGCAGCCATTTAAAGAGAGCTACCCACACTACAGGAATGAGCCACTAGGAACTTCAACAAGAGCAAATACAAAGTCTTACACCAGAGATGGGATAACCCTCTGCAGTGCCACTGACTGGAGACTGACAGGCTGAGGAGAAGCTCTGTGCAAAAGGACCTGGGCATGCCAGTGTTTGGGAAGCTAAACAGGGGCCAGCAAGGCATGCTGGCAAAGATGAAGACTAGCAGCAGACCGGGTTGTACCAACAGAAGCATAGCTGGTAAATTGAGGGAAGTGATTATCCCCCTTCACTTAACAGTCATTAGACTGTATCTTGGTACTGTGACCAGCCTTTTCCCCAGGTGAACCTTTCCCCCATGTGACCAGTAGAAGAAAAACATTTTAAAACTGATGCAAGGTTAGGGGACGGCCAACAAGGGACTGGAGCATCGCCCTGTGAGAAGCACTGAGGGTCCAGGGCTTGTTCAGCCTGGAGAAGAGACAGCTGATGAGTCAGCAGAGAAGTCATCAGGAGGACAGAGCCAGGTTGTTTGCAGCTGTGTGGAAGGACAAGAAGAAGACAATGGGAAAAAACTTAAACAGTGGGGGTTTATAACAGAAATAAGGAAAAATATCTTTCCAATGGAGCAGGTTGCCTAGTGAGGTTCTGCAGGCTCCATCCTTGGAAATTTTCAAGACCTCATTAGGGAAAGCCCTGAGCAACCTGGTCTGATCCCAGAGCTGACTTGCTTTGTACAGGAGATTGGACTAGTGACCTCCTGAGTGACTCTGTAATTCTCCTTGCTTGTCTGAAACTCTCAATATTCTCTGATATTTTGTGCAAGGCAGCCAAAAATGCAACTTCAGCTGTCAAAGTATAAAGTAAGAATTTACAGAGAAATTTATCCTTGTGCAAAAGGAGGCAGTTTTAACCTGGTATTTAGGAAGAAAGTGGAGTTCACACCTCTTCACTTTTCCCTCCCTTGCCCTTGAACAGCACAGGTAGTAGGAACCTTGAATTAACTTCCATCCCAGTTGTGCCATCTTATCTAAAATTCTTTCATCCACCCATGCTGTAGGCTAAGCAGGGAAAACGAGGTGACATGGCAGAAAGGGCAGATCTGGTACTCGTATGAAGACAAGAGTGTCAAGATAGTCCCTGCAATTTTGGCCTTTTAGATTAAAGAATGGTATGTTACATCCAGATTTTCTTTAAGACTTTCGCTCTGATTGTCTCTATAGAAAATCACAAGAATTTGACAGCGCTGACAGAAGAAGCAAATTAACGTAGCTGAAATTAGAATAATCCCTACCATGGCACATTTGTCTGTGGCCAACAGCAACTGGCAACGGGTCAGAAGAAAAGGGAGAGATGATGAAATAAAAGATAGAGGCAGAGAGAATGTAGATCACAAAAATTATATATAGATCTGCAGTAGAGTAGCATCAGTGGAGGTGAACTCTATGACAGATCAGAGAGGAGAGCGCCTTTCCAAGAAGCAAAATAGAGGTGTCAAAAATACCTGGCTATCTTGTGTTCAAAAAGTACTAGGCATGTTTATAGAGCCTAGAATCTGATTAATGTCAAGCATCTAAGCATATAAAAGCAGATATGTCCAAATCAGTGGGAATTAAGTGTTTACCCTGTTTATCCAGCATAAAATTCCTATCAAGCATTCATCTGCAACACTGATCACTTAAATAACTTTGAAAAAGTTCACTCAAAGCCACTTTTGGAAATGTGTCTCTGGCTTAAAAATGGGTGAGACTTTTTGAAAGGATTATCCACAAGATTTATTTACCAACTTACACATAGCCACTTTATTTGGCTTTCACTGCCAGAATTGTCCAGCTATGTTAATATTAGACATAGTACTATTGCTAGAAACTTCATTTTTATGACATGTAATCCTGAATGCCTACATTTTGCAAAAAAAATCCTTTTTAGGCATTTAGGTGTTAGGTGTTCGTCACACCAAAATAGGCGTATGCTAGTTTAAGAATACTTCTTTCCTATGTAGCGATGTGATGTCTCTCCGCAACTGTGACAAATCTGTCTCTTGTCTGAAGACAGATTCAGATTTCTTAATTCTCATTTGGGTGACTTGAATCAAAACATCGTGCTTTCCTCTCCTCTTTTGGGACATTTATATTACCTAACTCTGCAGTTAGATTGCAACTCTCCATCTGTAAAATGTTTCTTTTCCTCCCCTGGAGTTTGGCGTGGATTCCAGTTCTAAATTTAAATGGAACTCCATTTTCCTTGTCTAATAACCACTGAGTAATTAGGCTTTTACATAGAAAAAGAATTACCTAAAGAAATGTGTTCCTGTAAAGGGCATTTTGAGCACTGTAGATAGATGCCTCCTCTGCCAGGTGACCTGCAGTTTGTCGAAAAAAGTCTTCTTAAAGAGACAGACATATTCATACATATCCAGTCCCTGTAATTTGTAAGAGATTCTTCCATTATTTGTGTATCTTATCTTTTTCATATTACAGGAAAATGTTCTTACTTCCTAAAAGAGACATTTGTTTCTAATGGAGTGGCACATTTAAAGATTCATGTAATAATATCTTTACAGAAAATGCAGCCGTATAGCTCTGGGTCTTTGTCTGCCTTTCATGGTATTCTACTGTAAATGGTACCTGGATGGAGGCAGATCTGATTGTTAATAATTATTTCCATTGTCTTATGCAGCTCAGTTCCTGGCTTATTTCTGTTCTTCGTTGAATTCATGGGCTATTATTTGGAATGAGTTAGGGATGAAGTTCTAATATATTGTTATATAGTGCTGTATATCTTAACGTGCTTTGCAGACCACGGGCCTAATCGTTTGCATTATTGCCAATGAGGATTCCACCATTGGATATGTCTGTGCACCATCTTTCTTTAGGTCACTCTGCTACCCAATTACAATCTTTGGAGTAACTTGAGATCCTTGAACTCCCTGTCCCTGTGCCAATTTAAAAATTGATCAGTGGCTTCAAAGGCCTCTGTGAGAAAAAGATCTGAGAACCAACAAACTATGTGACTGTGTGCACTCCATTTCTTTGGGAAGCAAGGATAGCAAGTCTTTTTAAAATTTATTTTCTATTAAGCTCTCTCTCAAGCAAAAGATTAGCTGCAGCAGCAAGAGAATTGTATGATACAGAGTGTAAATTTTCAGAATATGTGGACAAGTCAAGGCAAATGTCACACAAACTGATAGTGGTGGCCTCTTGGGCTAAGGCAGTTCAAGACCAGATGTCATAAAAATCTTTGTGAGACCATTAGTTATAAACAACTCTGTATTTGTAACTGTCCTGCTGCTTGTTTCCATGTCATTTTTTTTCAAGAAAATCGGAATGCTTTTCCTTTCAAATATTGACAAGGGTTTAAAAAAAGGTCTAAAAAAGGGTTATCAGTGCATGAGCTCTTTGTAGTCAGTAATGCCCATGGCAGCTGTGAATTTGGAAAAGCAAACAGCACTTGCAGAATGTATCTTGGAGATAAAAACCCAGACAAAAGCTCCTTTTCTGCAGATACGTGTTTGATGGGTGTGAACCATAGAAAACTCGGTAGTGGCTAAATAATTTTCCTCTCTTTGGAATGGAACAGAAAATAAATATGAGCAGCTTTTATCAACACAAAAATGCTGAAAATTCTTGTAAAGGACCACTAGGGGGCATTAGTATTCCATACAGAAAGGGGTATTGCGGTAGTCATAAATTATTTTATGCATTTACCTTAGTATTAAAGTTGAAAAAGCTGTAAACTGTATGCTTTTTCATCCTCCGTACATCAGAGTATTTGTCTATTTTAACCCCGAATGTATAGGTTCATTTAGCTATTTTCATTTAACTGGCAATAAGAAAAGCCTTTGAAAATTTTCATATTCCTCATCTGGAGACTAGTTTGCAGCCCATTCAGTATTCAAATGTAGTACCACTTCCTCTTTCTGACAAACATGGAGTAATTAGGCTTTTCCATAGACAAGTGATTACCTAATAAATGACCTTCTGCAAAAAGGCTGTATTAAAATGAAGCAAAAGGCATATTTAGCGCAAATGATCGCCAAGCAGTAAGGTGTGTGGGAACAAAAGAGAAGCTTTGCATAGCCGATCTGCTTCAGCAGCTTCAGAAATAATGCAAATGCTCACTTGTGGTCCACACCAAAAGTAATTATAAGTCTGACACTATGTGCAAATTCTTAAACACAAACTGTGATGGGCTGCTTGTCATATTGGCCATTAATTCTCTTGAAATCATAGGTACACCCAGAGGGGAAGCATGATCACATTTCATAAGACACATATCACCCGTGTTTGTTTTAGACATAAAATAGAAACAGCAAGCAGATGATAGAAGATAATGGCTCAGTTGCATGTAGCTTCCCGTGTCTTTTTTCCAATATACTTCAGAGACATCAAACAAAAGCATTGCAAAGAGAATGCCTTTGAACTGTAGTTTTAACGGAATGTCCAATCTCAGTCTACTTGGATTAAGCAAATTTGAAAGCGCATCGTGTGCAATCAAAGCTGCGTGTGCATGTATTCTGACATCCTTTCACCATCTATCCCTTCACTGACTGAAACTAGAACTTTTGCTGGCTGCATCTGGAAGCAAAATACAACAAAACAAACCACTTACTGTTCCTTCAGCATCAATCTTACGGTTTAAAGTAAGAAAACATTTTCTTTTATCTGGCAATGAAGCTAAACCTTCAAAAGCTAAAGCTTTTATTTTTTTTCTCAGTACTGAAAAATTGCAGTTGTGAGAAAATACTTCGGTCACAGAATCTTGCAAATACTTAAAAAGTTAATTTAGAACTTCTCAAGCTGTCATAAGGAGAAAAAACATTGTGAGAGCATTCTGGGCCCTGGGAATTTCCTGGGGCGAATAAATGGTTGTGGGTTAATAAACCTCAGACTAACCTTGAACCTGACTACTTTTCTCAGCATGTCAGCAGTCCCTAGAAAATGCCTTAGGCTCACCTACTACTGCTTGATCAGATGTGTCACAAACTGGGATGGTTTTTTTAAAAGTGCTGGATTTTTACCCATCCTACAGCTCTGTTGATTGACTGTTTCTGGCTCTTTCCAGAATCCCTGATTACCATCCATTTAGAAGTGATATAAAACCCCAGCCTTCACGCAAAATATCAGGGCCATTTCCACATTCATCCATGCTTGTATGCGGAAGAGGAAGAAATCAGAGGCTGGTATTCTCATTGTTTAACCATCAGCTCCTACCTTAGCTAAATTAGGAGACAGTTTTCATTAAACTGTTGGAAAGAGGAGGCTCCTCCTGAGGGTAATTCAGAACAAATGACTGTGTTAGGCCCTCTGTCAGTGTAGTTTTACTTCTCCCATTACATTTCTCCAGTAGTAACTGTGCATTTTTTAAAAATAAAATGGTACGTGAAAAAAATCTCACCTCTTTTTTTGTAGGGTTGCTGAGATCAGTTGCTAAATGAGCACTTGAAGCGTTTCTCTCTCTCTCCCTATAATATATTCTAATATGAAGCACAGATTCAGGCCATTGCAGAAGATACAGAACACTGTAAATAGAGATCTTATGTATACTTTGTTTTCTCAAAGCATAAATAGAAGACAGCTGTTTGGATGTCTGGTTTGTGGTCTCCACGACCTCTTCTTTGACCCCTTGGTATTGCAGGGCATATAATGTGTTGGAGTAGCAAATAATTTTTAATACAGTGTTTGGTTCAAGGGTATCTTAAATACTGACAAAAGAACTTCCAACAGACTTCTATTCAGAGTGCTGACAAACTTTTTTAGGTGCTTTCAGTTGATGATACAGAGAAGTATGTTATGAAACGCAAATACAACATACAGAATACTTTAGTTTTTAAGGGTTTTTAGCAAGATGTTGGTAATTGAGATAACAGGACAGAATCTTCCTGTGTCAAAAAGTCTTGTTACCTTTTAGTGTTGACACAACCAAGTCATTGAAGCGCAGGTGCTGATTTACCAGGGGAGAGGGAAGGAAGAGGAGCGTGCCACATAATGTAACGGTGGCCAGCTGGCGTCAGTGTAATTCCTTTATTCCTGCTGAGCTTGTATGTTGCTTTTTTTATTTAAGAAGTCTTGTAAGATTTTATATTTTTCCCAGATACGGTTATCCCATGATCTGACTGGTTGGCTCTCGATGTCTATGAATGGTGTCTCTTGGGTTCTTCACTCTCAGTAACAGAAAAAAAAAAAAAAGACTTCTATCTTGCTACAGATGCACTAATTTACAAAAAAAGGACTGAGTTTTCTTTGCCAACATCACAACACTGATAGTCTATATCACTATGTACTACTGATGAAGCCTTACTGCAGCTATATTTTTACTGTTATCATAACATTATTTGCGTTTCAGCTGGCCTTGCTTCACTGGTAAAATGAAGATATGTTATCTCAAGATATGTTATGGCCATTAGTATCTTTTTGGAGTAAAAAGATAATTAATTGTGATTTTGAACTTGCATTCTCCCAATGAAGCCAAGACATGTACCAGAAAGCAGAGAAAACAAACATTTAAGAATTCATGCAGGAGTGAATGTTTGTTGAGTCTCCCAGCAGCCTGTATTGCTGTGTCCTTCTGAGAAGAACTACTCGCTTAATCCTGGCTCAAAACATTATCTGTGGCACTGTGCAATTGAACAATAATGATGGGTATTTTCCTGCCCAGGTGCGTTTTCTTCCATTTGCTTCTACATAGCTAGGATTTCGTCCTCAGACTTCAATGAGATTTGAGGGTGTTTGGCATGGCATCGGATTGGACTCCGATTGGACTCCACCTCCAAACTTCCTTAGTTTTTTGACTGGCTCCCAGCACATAAAAAATTATTTTCCTTAAATGAAAAGGAGATGAAATAACCCACTTTCCTTTTGCTCTGCCCCCGGCTGCAAACATAGGATAGGTAAAAAGATGTTTCTCATGTTGTTGTTCTATTTAATAGCATACACTGTTGTTGTAATAACTGAGGGAGGAAAATACATTTTTTAGCTTTATCTTGACAGTGCTCCTTTAAACAAGAAAGGGAAAATTAGAAAATAGCTTTTCATAAAAAGTTAAAATATAGCTCAACAAAGCTCATCTTTCTTTTTAGCAGCTGTGCTGTTTCTACATGTATAATCTATATATCTATCACTTTTTCTCTTCACTCTGAAGTCATGGGTTTGTGGGCACAGGATATAGTGGCAGATGATATATATTGTCTAGCTGCAATTAATTACAGGTATTTAATGCCAATAATAATTACAATATTGTTAGTAACACAAAATATTATCCAAATGCAAAATTTTAATGAAGTTTAGCAAAAATTTGTATTATTCCCCAAACTATTTCCTAACTCTTTGTCGGATTTCTTCTATTTGTTATATTAAGAGCAACTATTTCAATGTCACATAAATCACTGATTTATGAAATCATAAAGCTATGAAAAACCTGTGGCAGTTACAAAGAATGTCTTCAACTTTGAAATTCCAGTTACTAGTGTTCTTCTGAACCAAACTTAAAACAGAACTTCCGTGTTTTTAGGGATCTGCATTTGGCTTCCTGTAACTTCCAGTAAGATGCAAATATCATGTGTAACATTAACCTAACTAGGACACTACTTGAAAAATAAATAAAATTAACAAACATTAGTATGTCCAAGCATTATCTATTTTGGGGAAATGAAATTAATTTTATTTTTCTTATTTGACAGCTCTCACATTATCCCATCTCTTCTCTGACTTTCTTTACAATAGATATTTTTGGTTCAGCTGTACGAGACATTTGTACGCTGCCATTTTAATGTCATTAATGTCATGAGACCATTATCTTCAATTTTCATCAGAATATTTTGCTTGAGCTGTGAGTCATTCCTGAAAGCTTTTGGAATACTAAAGATTTAATTTAAATAAGGCTGATGAATATTTGAAATAGAAGTTCTGTCTATGCTTCAGGTGAAGACTGTGCAATAGACCTTAGAACCCAATTCAGCAAAACAATTAAAATTACATTTAGCTTTAAGCTCATGACTAGCTGCCTTTGTTTTGTTGTTCCATTTAATGGTTCTTCCTGCTGTTATATAATTCATTCAAGATGCAATTTGGGATCTGTATCATTTGCAGACGGCTCTCATACGGCGGTAATACAAAGTCTTCCTTGAATTAGCACAATAAATATTTTTCTTTAAGAAGACCTGTACTCCTGCTTGATATTTAATGAATTTTAAGCTGTATGGGAGTGATATTCAAATCCATCGATAGTAACAGGAAGACCCTTCTCATTAAATATGTAGTAGATAGTTTTTTGGGAAAAAATAGATATGAAACCAAATACATTGCACCTCCTACATCACATTTTCGTTGTGCAGTAGGTTATGAACGAAATCTTTGAGATTTAGCTGTATCGCATCCCACTTAGAAAAGAGGGGGTGCATGTGACTCTGATTTGCAAATCCACAGTGGTGCGGACTAAGGTAAAACAAATCGCAAGGCCCATATACAAACATTTATTAGGTTAGTAACCACATCTTAAGTAGGTCCACAATAATTGGTTAGGTGTATAACAAATTATGGCAAGCAGTAAGGTATGCACTGTGTTACTTAGCAACAGGTATACAACAAATGGTATACAAGCAAGTGGTACTTAATAATAGATATACAAAGAATTATGGCAAGCAGTACAGTATGCCTTGATTTACTTCTTTGAAAGGAAAGAGAAAAGACAGAAAAAAAAAGGAAAGGAAAGAAGCAAAGGGACAGAGAAGGAGAGAGAGATCGAGAGATCAAGGGGGAGAGAGATAAAGAGATCACTGGTCCTGGTTGCAGCGTCACTAGTCCAGCCAACGGGGTTTGGTGCTGTAAGATCCCTCTTCTGTGTATCCCAGGGAAAAATCTCTTTGGGGTCTCTTCAGGGAAAACAATCTTCCCAGGCAAAAATCTTCTCTTCAGGGAAAGTCTTCCCTCTTTTATGTTGGCCCACTCCTAGGGGCAGATTCGTCTCAGGTTTCTCTCACCAACCCCCCCACCCCAGTGACTTGTAGCATGATTTGGATGGGGAGACGAGAGCTACAGTCATATATGTTTAGCATGATCTTGATAATATTCATTAGTATATGCGGGGGTGTGAACTTTAATATGCATTTCATGGATAATGAGGCAAAGGTCACCACTGGGTATAACATTTTTCTGGAGAAACAGCTCGTCCTTCATGGGAGAAAAAACAGGGCTGTTCTGTTTCTTTAAAACTGGTCCTTCAGGCACCAGTTTTATTTCTCTTGAGTCACTCAAGAGGTAACCAGGTGTTAGCCTTATCAGTTCCTTGAGCAGAAGGCCTGGTACTGCAAGTGTTTGAGACATTAAAAGTCTCTTCAGGCTGCTTTGTTGAGGAGAAATTACGAGTCGTCTCTTACACCACCCCATGGCTCAAACACTCGAAGTTCTTCAACCGTGGTGATCTGAACACAGTGGACAGGTACAGAGGAAAGCAAAGACAGAAAGCGAGAGATTGTACATCTAACTGCTACAAGGCCTAGCATCAGAAACAAAAATCCACACAATATCATAAGGGCAATATTTACAAACCATCTTCCCCACCCCATGAGTCTGAGAGACTTCAATATCTATGCAATGCATGATCCAGGGCCAGGTCCATCAAACAAATCTGCCAGCTGCACTGCCCGGAAAGGTTCTCTGGTGTGTGCTGCTACCTCCTTCCTCTTTGCGCATGCTTCTTCTATAGTGCTGGAGGTATTGTAGATGGTGATGCAGCATTTCCCTTCTGTCAAATTTAGCACTCTGCACACCCCATGTCCTTTTAACAGTAGCATATCTAAGACATATTTAACTGGGAATACAATTTGCTAGAACTATTGTTTAAGGACTGACAACAAGTTTGGTTCCATGAATTTTCCCAGATAGAATTGCTCAGGAGTTGATACAAAGCCCTTGGGTGTTAAATCCACGTCCTGTTACTTTTCCACGGTTGGCCCTCCTTCTGGTCAAGAAAAAGGGACTCAATTATTTCCCACAGAGGTGTTTTCCTCTGTTTGGCCAGGACCGCTTAAAGCACTTTTCAATATTTTCATAAGATTTAGATTAATCATTGTAAATTTGAACCCTTCTGATGCATAACTGGAGAGGGTGATACATATCCCCTGTTCCCTGTGGTTCCAAATGTGCATAAATCTTTGTATCAACTGTCATGCTATGTTGGGCTGCTTACTAAGACAAGATTATACATACATTAAGTAAGGATACAAATTTCTCCCACACCATCTTTCCCTAGCAAAGTACAAAACCAAGCATAACAGAATTAGACAAGCAATGCAAGGAATAACCCCCTCAATGGTCTACAACATAAGTCCCACAACGGTTGTTCATAACCTACAAAATATATACAAAGCAGAAAATAATTAAGAAGATGGGATGATCCATCTAATGTGGATCCGATGGTCCTTCCCGTGAGCATCAGTGGCTGCCCATGCATATATGTGATGACGGGAGTCTTCAGCATTTGTATCACAAGCCTTTTTAAGAGACAAAGCTGATTATGCCCTCTGGGGCTCCAGGGGCCAGCTATTATAACCCGAGCAGGCTGTTTCGCTGTGAGCATTTGGTAGAGAAGTGAAAAGGGGAGTTTCCTTTTAAAAAAACCCCACAATCATAATACATGAAAGGCTTAAGAAGACAAGAACTCAGACATCCTGTGGAGTGTCTCTAAGAGGTCCAGAAAAAAAAAGAAAAAAGAACAAAGAGATCCAAATAGGTGTTTCTTAGGCTTTCTTCTCAAAGTAAAAAATGTGGCACCAGCATGGCAAAACATGACTGAACATGACTGCACTGAAAACTTTTTTTTTTTTTGCAAATTTTGATTCTGTTTTTTGTATTACTGGGAGATTTTCAGGGAGCATATTTTTGCAATGTTTACTTTTAGAACCGACATTTAGATTCTTTCCATTTTTAAATGAAATCTGGAACTGTAGGTTGTAATGCAAGTACTTGAACCCTATATGCCGCAGGAACTGAGGAGCGCGGGCACCAGAATGTTTGAAGAATTTGCCAGATAATGCTGCAGTGGATGTTTTCTTTTCGGTACCCGCATTTCTTCTGATCCACACTGCGAACTCACTATTGACCACAGCAGCCAAAATGTATTAGTTTTTTGACAGAGGTCAGCTGATCCAAAAGAGGTCAAAACCGTGTAATGTCTGAGAGTATTTTTAAACAGAAAGCACAGGGAGATTCTGCACTTTTCCGCAAGATGCTTTTATTGTTAAAACACTTTAAAGACTAGTAAAAGCCATCCAAGTGTAAAAGCACTTGAAAAAGGTTGCCTTACATCTGTAGCAGACTGATTTTTTTTAAAAGCTTTGTGGCATTGTCTTTTGCTGCCAGCAGCTGGGAAGTGACAACTGAGGAGTAATATTTAGGAAAGATGGGCAGACTCGTACGCAGTCAAGCCAACATCTGAGGCATCTGAGGAAATGCCTGGCCAGTCTGCTTCTCCCACAATCATTCTTGCTGCTTCCACTTTACAATTAGCGAATTTTTTGTCAACTACCAACCCACATCCCCTTTGCAAAGCATAAAAGTTTGCGAAAAAATTACTCCTTTTGCAGGCCTTGAAAACGTTACGCTATAGGAGACACCACTCTGAAACTCCTGTTACTCTGCATGAGTCACGCCTCCTCTATACAGAGGGAGAGACTAGAGATGCCTGTGCAGATTGTACTGTCAGTGCTCAGCTGTTTCCTTTACGGGGATCCCTCCGTGCTCCCTTCCTTTTCTGTTCTGGGAGAACACAGCAAAATGCAAATTCACCCTTTGCAGACCCTGAAGCATATTCCCACACAAGATAGCAACTCTTTAAAAGGGAGAATTAGAACCCAGGCTATTGTTCAAAATGTCAGACTACTGCCAGACAAATTTTCTCTTTATAAATTAGATCTGCAACAGTTCTCGTCACTGTAGTCCTATGGCACCATCCTGTTGCATCAAATATTCCATCATCTTAGTATTAGGAACAGCCAGAGTTATAGATTGAGTAAACTTGCAAATATCACTTCTTGAAATCTATTGGCAGAAACTCTGCTAGGCCGGATCTGAGCAGGCCTAATTATTTGTGATGATAATTAATTAGCACTATTTTGATGTAGTTAATTTTTTTTTTTCTTGTATTCCTGAACTGTGCTAACTGAAGTTCAGGGAGGTGAGGCACTTACCCAATTCTCCAGGTAGTTCTGGTACAAATAAAATCAAACTGCTACTTTTAAATTGTGTTCCTTATGGCTTTGTGTGATACATCTAAAGTATGAAACCATGAGGGGTGATGCCATTGCAATAAACCAGATGTTGATTTTTTTAGATGCATATTTGAATGTTTGCAGACTGGGAGAGATCCCAGTGACCATAATTTTCCAGAGGCTTGCTCTGGCCCTTAGAGGGGCTTAGGCAATGTGAAAGACTTCCAAGGCTGGAAGTCTGGGTGGGCAACTGAGGGTCTCAGAGGCTAGGTTTCCAGGAGCCAGCAGGGCAGACCAAGAGGAAGTGATGTGTAGAGTTAAACTATGTATCAGGCCAGTCCCCTCTCATGGAAGCCAGCGTTGCACGCTCTAGAGGACAAAATATCTTGATTGGATTACCCTTATTCCAAACTGCAATTGCGTGGAAAGAGGCAACTGACCAATTGGCAGATGTTCCCATCTAGATAGATACTTTCAGTCTACAGCTGAAAATAACAAATTAACTATACTTCAGTGATCATAATTTTGAGTGACCACCCATTCCCAAATAGCAAAAAGAATGTACCTTTCAAAAACCTACAGCTTGCTTGCAGCATTTTATTGTAAATACAAATGCAAATGCTTCTGTTTAAAAAGCCTTATTTCTAAAAACGAATCCCATGGTAAAGGACACCCAGCATGGTATTAAATAATTTTACCGCTTTATGTATGTCACGACTGGTGTAATACAGATCTGTCTCTGACTGCCCACCGAGTGCAACATGACGCCTAGAAGTGAAACGCTGAAGCAGCTGTGAGCCCATTGAAAATACACCAGTTTATTTTAAGGACAAACCAAAATTCCATTCTGTATCAAAGCAAAACAGTTACAGATGAGCAAGGCTGTCCAGGGAAGTAAATTACGTGGAAGTAAAGAATAAATGTATTATAGAGTATGTTGGCTGTGGACCAAGAAGTACATTTCATTATAATTGGTCTGTTGAAAGAATCGATCTGTGAGTACAATCTCTCTACGTCAAACCAAAGTAAATGTTATAAATCAGTGAAGCTGTATCATTTGAATATCTGTAAGAAGAATGAAGCCACTCAAAACTAACACTGTTTATGCAGGATTTTTTTTGTTTGTTTTGTTTTTTTTTTTAAACTGCAATGTTTGCCTTGGGGAAAAAAAAGGGCCTTGTGAGTCTATTCACTGAAGCAAGTCTAAGCATCTCTTGCAAGTTAAGGAGCTGGGCATTTCAGCAGGGCAAGCAGTAATGTCTAAGTTACTCAGACTGAATTCCAGCAGGCTGAGTTTTGTTCCTTCTCTGTATGGTGTATTCCATGTGGGGGTTCTTCTTTGTAGTCAAAGATCCCATCACTAAATATTTAAATATTAGTTGTATGAGAATTACCTAATCACAAGATATTTTAGGATATCTCCATGTTTGTACTTGCCTGATGACTCAAGGCTATAAGTTTGGGAACTGGGAAACAAACTGTCCAGTCTTTTTGTAGAGGTCCAAAAGAGAGGAAAACCAGCCACATATTTTACTCTCAAAAAGGCCCTTAGTCATGCAATCAGAAGTTTAGAAATGGAGACTACTCATTAAATATACATACCTCTATATCACAATTGCTTTAGCAAAGGATTGGCTGTCACACGTTAGAGGAAATGAAAATTATGTCTTAAAACCTGCCTACACTTAGTTATCTGGCAAGTCTAACACAGGGACCTTGCCTCCTTTCCATCCTTGTTTAGGTGATTTGTAAAGGTAATGCCCCTGGGTCTGATCCTTTGGGATGCAAGAGAATAAGAAAGATATGGCAAGGAAATCCAAATCCAGCCCATGTACTACTCCAACTTCAAGGACATTGCAATAAGCGCTTTCCCTGAAGAGCAAAAACATCAGAGCTTAAGTCTAAAGCATCTCTTTCAAGGAATCAGAGCTTTTATATCATCCTAAAGGCAATATAGCAGCAAATAATAGAAATTCAGATGCCTGTTACGGCCATAAATTCTAGTAGTAGCAAAACAGAAGATAAATGTTGGTCTCACACTTTTTACTTTAAAATGATCCTTAAAAAAAGAAAGCCTTGGTAACTTTTATTACCTGTGTATGAAAAAGCTGCCGCAGAGGTGGCAGGTGTTTCATATGTATTACCTTTGTTTGCCTTCACCTCTAACATACACCATTAACTGCCTTCCTGTCCGTCCTACTAGTCCTGGTAACCTGGCTCCTTCCAGGAACTGGTGATCCCACATGCTGCCTCTTCTTTTCCTAGCTGAGGAGAAAATTTCTGCCCAGCACATATCCTCAGCTCTGTGATCCCTCTTCAGAAGGGCAGTTTGTCTCCTTTGCAGTTCATTCAAGATCACTTTAAAGCCAATTATCTTTGCCTTGCATGATGATACATGATAATTAATAGGAATGGGTAGAGATGGTTAAGAGCTCTTTATAGCTACTGTACCTGGAATATATTGTATAATAAAGCAGTGTTATAAAACTACAGTAGATAAGAGGCTTTTACCCAATGTTCCTGAGTTTTGTGTTATAGCATCACATTTTAAGCTCATTGCACTTAATGCAAGTGATATATCCTATTTTATTAATCAAAAGGCAGCAAAGATGGCCAAAAAGCTCAGTCGTGAAACGTTCAGGATGAGCTGAAGGGCACTGGTGTACCTATTTCATCTGAGATGATAAAATCTTGAAACAGGATCTGAAGTATGGATTTTTCTTGTTCCTGCCCCTAATAATTTGTCTTAAATATTTGCTTGTCTTCTGCGTCTTATTTCTGAGCCATATATTTTGAAACTAGATCAGCTGCTGTTTCGTATAAGGTTAAACCAGTAAAGTTATGTTTATACATATAAACAAGAAAATGCAGAATAATTTGGTCTCAAAGGTACTATAATAAACCTTAGTGTTTCAAATATAATTAACAGAATACCTTGTATATGGTCATACTTTTTACCACAGGATCTCAAAATCTCAGATAGTATCTTCACTGTGAGATGCTGACATAGAGGAACATGTCGACCCTCATGACTCACTCACTACTCTGAACAAATATACCTCAGAATACCTAGGTTTCTGGCTTTGTTGTCCTGCCCTATTTGCCGTCGCTTAAAACGCAGTGTTAAGCAGGTAATAACCAAGAATTATCTTAGAATGATAAAATGAATTTAAATTTCTTTATTGACTTCTATTATTGAAACACATTTTTATGCTTTGACTATCTCTAATTAAAATAGTAACCCAACTTAGTCAAACGAGGATCTGATGAATACTAGACTTCCAAGAATGATCTATGTCAAGGTAGACTTATGTTTAACAGTGCCTATTAATAACCTTGTGCTTTAAAACAAAGCAAACAAGTAAAATATGTAAAGAATGTTATAACTATCCTGAGGCTAAATTTTAAAAATCCAGACAGTTCAGATACACTTGAAATATATCATTTAACATGTTAAAGTTAATAAATCAAACAGCTAAAGTAATTTTCATTGCATCCTAATATGGATTGACAATAACCCCATGTTTAAAGGTATTTGTGTGCACTGCCTTAAGGGATGTAAAAAAGTTTTATTAAATACATACCACGTTTTTCCTTGTTATACTTTTTGTGCCATATTTTATAACTGAGTGCATTTTTTTGTGAACTCCCAAGAAAAGACAGAAAAGAAATTGTAAAATTGCAGTGTATCAAATTCTTCCATATTGTTAGCTGTGGAACGCTTCTAAGTTCCTAGGGCTCATAATTTCTCAAAAAAGATTAATTTTACCAGCTTCTGATTTTATATATTTTTTTTTTGTGAGCCTCTGTGAGTAGAGCTATCTGTTTCCTCGTTATTTTCTTTGTATGCATTGGGAGTTGTGAAAGGCAGTTTTCGGAGGAGTTATGGAAACATAAAACAGCATGATCTTGTGTTGCCCATGGCAGCTAGGCAACTGAGGGGCTAATTAGGTGCCCATTACAGTAGGGATGTAAACTGAAGCAGTGGAAGTCTCAGCAACGGAATTTGAGAGGAACCACGTCTCTCACAGCATATGTTACTGAGTACGTAAATTCATATATATATGTAATGTTATGACAAGCCTAGCAGGACTATATACTACCCTAATTGGCCTTGATAACAGAATCACAAATAGCAAGTAATTGGCAAAGGTTTTACCAGCTCCAGTGTATTGGGACTACAATTATTGGCAGCATGAGGAAAGACTCATGGATTTGTCACAGGTGAAAAATTAGCATGTGAGGTTTGTCCCTGCCTTTGTGTTCACTAGTGAGCTAATCCCATGGACTTCATCTACACTCTGAAAGGGCAGTTATGTTTGATTTCTTTGTGCTCTACATTTTACCATTTCATAAAAGAACCCTTCATAAAAGAATTCTCACATTTGAAATATTCTTACTCTTCTTTGAGCAGTCTATTGTGCATCACCAGTGCTGGCAGCTATCTGCTGTTTCAATGCAATATGTTTGGATTCCTGTAGCTTTAACGATTTTTCAATCTAATAAATCATAGCAAATCAATTTCTCTAATGTAAAGATTTAAAACTGCAAACTGTTTGCTAAGAAATATTTTCAAGCTAAGATGCCTGCTGGACTGTGTAATAGACTCTACGTGATTGGCCTAATTCTGCACTCTTAACAATTTTGTGTCTTTATTGATGTTTTCTGCAGTGCTCAGGCTATGAAAAATTATGCATCCTTCTCTCCAGTTTAGATAAAAATAAGTCATGGCTGCTAATGATTTCACCCTATCTATTCATTAGAAATAAATGAGCATGGATGGTTGGTCATATTTCATCTTGTACTGGTCTGGTAATATTTGTAAATAGGATAATAACTTTTCTAGTACTTCCTCTCTCCTTCACTTGAGACTTGTTGCTGTCAGACCCAGGAAAGGCAAGTCAGGCTGATGAGCTAGAAAGTGCCATGAAAGGTACTGAAGCAACGCAAGAGCCTGTCAAATCAAGTGGCTCCTCCTTTCAATCACATGAGGTTCCAGGCCTGAAAAATAAGAGCAGTGTGATTTCTGAGAGTTAATTGGAAACCTCCTTTTTTCTGCTGACTGTTGGCCTCGAGGACCTGCCAGGCTAGAAGGGAAGACGTCTAGTCCATCTTCCTGCTGAGGCCAGTGTCAACTAAAACTGTGTTATCCCTGGCAGATATCTATCTAGCCTTTTCTTAAAATTCTTTAGTGAAGGTAAGTCTGCAGTCTTCCAGGCTGTTTATTTCAGTGTACCACTATTTGTGTTGCTAAGAAGTTTGCTGTATAAGCCAAATTATCTTTTCACGTGATCTAAGCTCATTAGTTTATCTCTTTGCTGTAGATATGAACACGACGTTCTTTTTTGGCAGCAGTTTTTTGTGCATGTTGTTGTTATGTTGTTATCTTCTTATATTTAAACCAACCATTTCGAGTCATTCTCAAAATGTAATTCATGTCTTTTAGGTCTCTGGCTCCATTATCTGTTGTCATCCAGATTTGCCTCATTTGGCCAATGGTGTTCTTTGGAGTGTGCTGCCCCAAACAGGTCATCATATTCCCACTGCGCTCCTAAGCAGGAGATTACTTAACTGGTTATTTTTTATATTAATCTTTCTAGTCATACGAGATTGGCCAGCCATGCTGCTGTTCATAATCCCAGGGTGGTATTTAGCTTGGGTGTACCGGACGGCATGAGAATAGATCCTGAAAAGAAGATCTCAACAGCAGCTGGTACCACCTACCTTAAGACCCTTGTTCTTTAGCTTATTTGCAAGAGGGTCATAAGCGACTGAACCTCATTAAGTTTTCTGACAAATTTTAGAATAGATATAACAATTTGCAGTATCAAAAAAACGCTACTTTTAATGAGAGGAATATTTGTTTCCTGACAGAAAAATGCCTCTAGGAACAGCTACTGTTTGTTAGGGAAAAAATATCATTTTTTTATGGGGATGGTGGTAGAAATGAAATCGTACCTGGGAGCGTGCCTGTCTCCTTAACTCTGTTTTGCCCTCATTGAAGTAGATATGAGCCTTTTAAGAGGGTAGACAACAAATCAGAAAGGGATTTTCTCAGGAAACCCATTCATGTGTTGATGCCTTTTGTGCTCCTGATTTAAATTATTATTTTTCTTGCTATTTTCCAAAATAAAACCATGCATTTTTAATAGAAATCCTTTCAAGTTTCCAATTAGCAAGTAATTTCTGGATTCAAAGTTTGCATATTAAAGAAAATCCTGGAAAGCAAATTTTGAAATCTCTGTGGCTCCATATAAATAAATTAAAAAGAATAAAAGTTGTGGTTAGGAAAAAAAGCGCATTAAAATAGATTAAGGACCAAAATTATTAGGATTATTTTATAGGACATTGCAGTCTTGGTCGTGGCTTCAAATCCTTTCACCAGTGGCATAGTTCATAAAATAGCACTTGCCTAAAAAAATGGTACTTACCTTGAGGAACTACATAAAGAAGTTATTTAGACCATAGCTAGATGCTTGATAATGGAGGATAACAGATAGATTTATACAGACAGATGAGAAAGTAAAAGGAAACAATAATTAGCTAGAAATAAGTTGTGATCAGTACAGTATTCAAGCCTGGGGGGGGGAAAATAATGAAAAAGTAATAACGTTTTTAAAAAGATCCTGTGTGATTCTGCCTTTTTACATAAGGGAGGAGGAATAGGGATACTTCTCAAATTATAAATTCAAGTAAAAAGTGAGGTGAAGGACTAATTATTTGAAATAGTTTCATGTCTTTGAAATGAAATGGTTTACTGTACACTGTATTCATAGCAGATTATCTTTAAATATAATAATTTTAGTGATAAAATGTAAACCTTTAAACCTCACTAGGCTTTGACTTTGCTCCTCACAAGCAATATATATTGTAGGAAAGTCAGTTAGAATCTACAGAAAGCCTTTGAACGTGACACCTTTGTGCTTGGATCAAAGTGAGGAATACCTGTGAGGTTAGGGGTGAATTCAAATCAAAGGCTCACGGTGAGGAAAAAAACGAATGTTAGCCAACATGGACAAAGAAATTCTTTCCAAAAAGCTTTTTGCTATTGTTAGTAGATATGATAATATTTTACAAAGGTTGATGGATTGTCGAACGGCGTTCATATATTGCTTTGAAGCTAAGTTTTCAGAATATTGCAGCTAAAACTGGGCAAGACTTCTATAGCCCAGCAAAAAGCCCAAGTAATCTTATTTGGACACAATATTTGCTGAAGTTCCGCTTCAATTAACTGTCTAAATGTCCCGGACTTTCAGGTGATCTATTCTGTTTGAAATAAGGCAAGCATGGTACATGGTGGAGCAGCATTTCAGCCTGCAATGAGACTTCTTCCTCACAGTGTGCCTCAGACCATCTTGTTTGATGCAATTTATTATTTTTTTCTTCATTTGTAATAATGCCAGCACTTGTTTCCTCCATCCCCTTGGAATTTCCTAGAGGTTTATTTTCACATCTTTTGTTTTGTGGGGGAGAGGAGACGGCGTTTCCTTCTTCCACTCCAGCACGCAGAATAAGTGGATTGAGAATGGGAAGCAACTGCTTTTTCCCTTGACTCGGCGGAAGTAGGAGCAAGAAATATTTTTTCTGATGTGGCTGCTATCATTTCCCAATGGCCTATAACTCAGCCCGGAGTTAAAATCTGCAAATCTGCAATCTATACTGAAAGTAGCCCTGTTACTGTGTGGGTTGACTGAGGCAATAAACAATATATAATGCAGGAGAAAAAGAATAAATGATCATAAAAATGAATTGCACATACAGAAGAAAGGGCAAATATTTGCATGAATATTGCTCAGTTGCTTTTGATCGTTTGGTTGTTAGCAGAACCCAGAGAGCTTACCTTTTTCTCTCTCTCAACATTTATTATATGGCTCACTATAAAGATTCAAACTTGAAAAAGATTATATTGATTATATATATAAGAAAAATAATGATCTGAGACCTTGCACACAGGAGTGTAAGCATGAGCATAGCCCTAAAGAGGAGCTGCAATTAGGACTGTGCATATCCTGCCCGGCAGCCGTCAGTCAGCTATTTCTCTTTTCACTTCAGCTGTCGGTGGGTTGAAAGGAAATAGAAAAGACAGAGCTTTTTAGTGTAGGAAAAAAATCAAGTCTGTCTCTCTCACTTGCTAGTCTCCAAAGGGAGAGAAAAGATTTTTTTCCTTAAATGGACAACAGCATACCTAAGAAATCATCCTATCTTTAATGAAATCTTAAGAAATCGAAATTACAGGATTAATTTTATTACATTAGCAGACATGAATGAAGGTCTAACGGTTGGAAATGAAATGCTGCTCACAACATGATAATAAACTATTTTTATCTTTGTTCTGCCTATAAGTCCCGGGCAATTAGTGTCCAATAAGCCCTTACTTAGTAAGACATGATGAACACTTAAAAAATGAAAGCTATTTCTTTGAGAAGAAGATACACATTGTGTACAGCCCATAGAGAACTACGTTAAAAGGCAGAAGTAACCATGAAAATCAACTAGTGAGGGAAAAGGTTCACAAGGCGAATGAGGGAGCCCAAAAGAAGCCTCCCGTGCCGGAGCCGCCCCTGGTTGGCCGGGAATCTGAGGGTGGCACCAGCAAAGGGGGCTCGCCAAAGCACAAGGGTGTGGAAAGCTGACACTAATCTTGGCCTTCCCAACTTGGATTTTAGACAGTGGGTTTTCTGATGAACCGTGATGCAACGCAATACGGGTTCTATGGAACCTTTCGTTATTGATCGCCCTTTTCTGCATAGGTCTATTTATGAAAGATTTCCTTATCGGTACGAAAAGAATTCGTTGAATTAAACGCATTGTTTTGTAAGCGGAATGATATTTTGCAAATTCACCCGCAAAGTATATCCTTTTCTGATATTTTTTCCCCTTTATTTAAAACCAGAAAAAGGTCTTTAGCAAGAAAAAGTACCGTCCTAAATGCTTTTTGCTCTCTTTTATTATTCAGCAGACTCAACTGCATTTGTTCAAATTCTCCCAGACGTGACATACAAGCAGTGCCTTCTCACAGCTGGCAGCCTCTGAAATGGCGTGCGGGTGCCCGGGCCGGGCTGTGAGGGGGAGCTGCCGGGCGGCCCCTGTGGTGAGCGGCCGGGGCTGCCCCGAGCCGGACACAGCCGGTTCCAGCCGGCTCCAACCCACCCCCCGCAGGGCACGGCTGAGCCCCGCAGCCACCGTGGCGGCGCCTCGGGGAAAGCCTCTCTCAGAAAGGGCAAAACGCTGCCCGGCAGCCAGGGCTGAGGGGAAAAGGGTGAGACACGGCCCTGCCAGCCCCGGGGGGAGAGGGGCAGGAGCCGAGGAGGGGCTCCAGGCCCCTGAGCAGGGGTCCCCTGCGGCCCCTGGGGAGACCATGGCGGAGCAGGTGTCCACGCTGCAGCCATGGAGGACCCCACGCCGGAGCAGAACATGCCCTGCAGGAAGCTGCCTCCCACGAGAAGGACCCACGCTGGGGCTGGTTTGTCCTGCGGGACTGCAGCCCGTGGAGAGCCCACGCTGGAGCAGGGGAAAAGCGTGTGGAGGATGGAGCAGCAGAGAGGAGCTGTCATGGACCGACTGCAACCCCCCGTTCCCTAAAATCCCCCTGCGCTGCGTGGAGGAGGGGGGAGGCAGAGGAGTGGGTGATGGACAAGTGAAGTTGAACCTGGGAAGAAGCTTGGGGAGGAAGGTGCTTTAGTTTTTGTTTCTCACCATCCAATTCTGTTTTTAGGTGGCAATACATTAAATTAATTTTCCCCAGCTCAAGTCTGTTTTCCCCATGATGGCAACTGATAAGACATTTCTGTGTCCTTACCTCCCCCCACGAGCTTTTTAATCTTATTTTCTCCCCCTGTCCTGTCAAGGAAGGGGAGTGAGAAAGCAGCTGGGTGGGCATCTGCCAGCAAGCCAAGGTCAAACCACCATGAGCGACATTTCAAAAACTTCCTGTGATAAACCATCACTTGCATCCTAGATTACCCAACACAGTCACCTGCAACCACAGGTCTTATTAGGTTTTAAGGCTCCTATACAGAAATTTCTGGAGAGTGATTCACTTTAAAGATGCATGTAAGAACAGATAGGGCAGAAGACAATAAGTTTCTTTCCACTGACGCTTCAGGTTATAAAATAGATTTCCATTTTGCAAAATAACTATATTTTTGAAAGTCATTAAAATGACTTGCTTATTTATTTATTTTTCAGGCTATTTTCAATTAGGGGCATTCTCTTTCCTGTGGGAGCCTGCCTGGAAGCGTAGCAACTCTTGTTAAACACACCAGTGAAACTGAAACCTCTTCATACACTTTTTTTGGCACAAGAGACTTTCTTTTTTTTTTTTTTTTTTGGTAGTAGTAGTACTAGAATAGAGAGAAGCTTTTTATTCAGCGCTTTCAAACAGCTACCTCTGGAAAATTTTGTAACTTTTTTTTTGCCACAGGGAGGTTGAGGAGGAATTATATATAAACTAAAAATGTCAATGCCCCTTCTTTTGTGAAGAACTTTGGTCAGAAGATGTTTTAAAGAATATCTTTGAATATGGGCAGGGAAGCCTGTACATATGATATTTTTCAAATAAGAGCTTAAAGCAATTATAGATATGGAACAAGAACATACCGTACATACAGGCCCAGCTTTTGGTCATGGCAAATCAGAAACAGGTTTGGCATTTGACTGCTACGTTGCTATCCTATTGATTAGGCTTGTGAAAGAAATCGTATTACTGAGGTTATTGACGTTTTCTAAGTGTGAAAGCGGAAGACGGTGGTGGTGTCAGTTTGCACCTGACCACACTGCTCTTTGCCGTTTTCATTTCTGCATCCTCTCTCATTGCTCTGGCAGTACTCACCGCTTGCCATGTAGAATAATGTCAGTGTCCAGTAGCACTATGCTAAAGTTTAACTGACTCCAAGCCTCATCATTATTTTGAGAAAAATTATATAGCGTTTCATTGGAACACACAAAATTCTTCACTCCAGGGAACAGCATTCCGTATATGACATATGGCGGTAACTAGAGTGCTGCTGGTGTAAAGATTCGGAGATCTTTCAGTCCTGGTTCACATGTTTTGTGGCATTGTCATGTTCCCTTATGTCAACTGATGTTCTCCCCATGGCTGCAAGCCCATAAAGCAGGAGTCCAACCATTCAGGGATTCCCTTTCTATTTTGCATTCAGTATGCTTCTAATACATATTTTTTTTCTTGAACTGAGTAAAATAAACTAAAAGTTTATGAGGTACCTATTTTTTTCACCCGTGTAGTAGTTTAGCAGTTATACACCTTGTAGTTGTGGATATCTTACATCATTAAACTTCCACTGCCCTTATAAGTGAGATCCAAGCATTATTTAACAGGAGAAGAATAAAAATAAGTTTTTAAAAAGTCATTGCAAAACAACTTTTTCACAGCCTATATATCCTAGCCAAAGATACTGAAAATACCACTAAAATGAATTCCTTCCTTTGACAGACATAGCTATGTAGCTCAAACTTCAAGGTCACAAGAGGGATCAAATATATTACATTAAAGTTTCCCTTCTTTCTTATAAAAACCTTGTAGTAGATGTGAGCTGTAGGAGGAGCACAGAAATACATAACAAAGTACAGAACGAATCTGCTTGTGTGAGCAGGAAGTTACACTCTGGAGAAGTGGAGGTACTTGGTGGTGTCTGCCTGTTTTATTCCTACAGAACTGGAGAAGGCAGGAAGAAAGTGAAGCTCTTGATTGGGAAGCATAGCCACATCTACTTCAGAGCAATTCCAATGTTGAAAAAAATTACACATATATTCATCATGATATGTGTTCTTGTGAACCCACTCCCAGGGTGACTGAAATCTTAACAAAAAACAGGAGTGGAGAGGATTATTTTGAAATTTAACATTGCGATACTATTTCAAGAGAGGTCACTGGTTTGAAGACATATCTTGAACCCCAGAACAGGCTGATGGAAGCCTGAGTGATGTAAATTTTCAGTAGTAGTCAAGAAGTTTACTTCCAAAGTGCGGATTTGAAGAAAGAACCTCAATCCTTGCTCAGTTGTCAAACATGCTAATTGAGTCCTTTGTAGTGGACTAGGTGACGCTGCTCTCTCTAGGTGACCCTGCTCTGGCAGGGGGTTTGGACTAGATGGTCTCCAGAGGTCCCTTCCAACCCTACGATTCTGTGATTTTGTAGGTTGCTTTGGCTAAACCTCATCTCCCCATAGTAGTGCTGAGGAATGGAGCATGAGATGTAGAAGTTGTTATGGCAGATTGGAACTACTATCAGAACCTTCTATTATTGTCATTTTGGGTTGTTAGCATTTCTCTAACCAATGCCTTACTGCTAATTGGAACTGAATCTTTTAAAATATATTCCACAAATTCTTGCTGTAGTGTATGAGATCAGAAGGGTATTTTACTGCATGAGTCATAATGGAGAGAAAAGAGTTGTCCAAAAAAAGCGTGCTTGGGTTTTTAGGGGAAGAGAAACAAAGAGAAATTACATGAGGTGGTGGTTTCCAGAACCAGTGTAGTAGAAAATTTAAGCTATATGGACAACACTAGTCATTATTTCTAGTAAAGATCTGAGTGGCAAGGGAGTGCGCTCGAGTGGGACTGCCTGCAAATACAATAGGATTGGTTGCAATTACTGTAAAATGAGATTTCAGAATGATCTTGACAACTCGGAGAAATGGTCTGAGATAAATGAAATGTAACCTGACATTAGTCAATATGCACTCCTAACTAAATTTTTTGCAGAATCAAGATAGGGATTAGCTGACAGCAGCTCCGTGGAGGAAGGTCTTGAGATTACAATGAATGGCTCAATATCAGACTTGTGAAAAAAAGCAACACTGAACTAAGTTCAGTTGCAATACGTGAAAGTCATGAGAAACAGTTCTCTGCCCTCCCAGGCACAGGGGAGTCTCTGCTGGGCACTGTGAAAGTCTTAGGCAAGTATGTTAAAGGGTGAAGTGGAGTAACTGGACAGGGTCCTGAGTAGAGCAACAAATGACTGAGGATGTAATAAACCTCAAATTTTCTGAACTAATTATGAGAAAACTGAAAGAGCAGGATAATTTAGCATAAGGGAGGAGGAAACCAACACTGCAGCCAGGCAGGTGAGCACTAGCCATTGGTGTTCAATACTGTTCAAGTACAGGTGCAATCATGAGGGGAGCAGACATATGAGGAGATATGTGAAGAGACGTGTTCAGAGAAATGTGGGGATAAAGCAGAGGAGGAGAAATGAAGGAGACACATGGAATATGTCTGTAGATGCACTTTTGGAAGTAGGTGCTCAGTGCCAGAGGAGATACCTCTGATGAGCTGCAGCCCCTGCCTGGAACAGGGACACTCCTAAGAGGTTATGGACCATGGGCAACCTACACCAGAGTAGGGACATCCCTGAGGGAGTGTGGTCCTTAGAGAACCCCCACAAAATAGCATGGCCAGCAGGAGTAGGGAAGTGATTGTGCCTCTGTACTCGGCACTGTTGAGGCCTCACCTCGAATACTGTGTTCAGTTCTGGGCCCCTCTGTACAAGAGGGACACTGAAGTGCTGGAGCGTGTCCAGAGGAGAGCTACCAGGCTGGTGAGGGGTCTGGAGACCAAGTCGCATGAGGAGAGGCTGAGGGAGCTGGGCATGTTCAGCTTGGAGAAGAGGAGGCTGAGGGGAGACCTCATTGCCCTTTACAACTACCTGAAAGGAGGTTGGAGAGAAGTGGGTGTTGGCCTCTTCTCCCATGTAAATAATGACAGGACCAGAGGAAATGGTCTGGAGTTGTGGCAGGGGAGGTTTAGGTTAGATATTAGGAGGAATTACTTTACTGAAAGAGTGGTCAGGCACTGGAACAGCCTGCCCAGGGAGGTGCTTAAGTCACCATCCCTAGAGGTGTTTAAGAAACGTCTAGATGTGGCACTTCAGGGCATGCTCTCGTGGCAGAGACTGTAGGTTGTTTGATTGGACTCGATGATCTCAAAGGTCCTTTCCAACCATGAAGATTCTCTGATTCTGTGAAAAGCATGGATACCCCTCAGAGGACTGCAGCCCATGGGCAACCCATGCTGGGGCAGGGATACCCCTGAGGAGCTGCAGCCCCTGGAGGACCCTGCCAGAACACAGGAGCAGTAAGAAACATGGAGTAGTGGAGGAAAACGAGTAAGAAGCAAGGGCGGCAGAAAGAAACCACTACACAGACACCTCAACAAAGGGACTGGGAGTGCAACTGAGTGTAACGTGTGGTGACGACGGGGTAAGTTGCACCTACGAAGGGGGAAGGAGAACAGTTGGACTGAAGCTGAGTCTGTGGAAGGGGGCAGGTATTTCCCTAAGGGAAGGTTTTAATTGTTTGTCTTCTTTTTTTCTTAATACTCATATCATTAATTAAGTTTGTATTTATTGGCAATAAAATAATTGAGTAAAATTGCCTGAGTTTAAGCTGTTTTGCCAATGACAGTGCGACAAGTACTGAGAATTAGACATTGTGAACAACTTTCTAATGGCAAGGGTGTTTAAGTAATGCAACAGCTGTCCTAGATTCTATAGTTGCAGGTTTGGATCTTATCTTAATACAAATGCTAAATAGGGATTACCCAATTCACGGGATTGAATTTTTGATCTCATTAGCCATGCTTAGGGATCAGTGCCTCCCTCCATTTCTCTGCTGTGCCTTACAACTCTTGTTCCCTTAATTCATAGTTCTTAGAAGCCTCTAACTTTCAGTCTCCTACCCCCTTTTACATTCCCTTACATGTTTTGCTCCTAGGGTCATTTTGGTCCTTGGTCTTGATTATAGACAGGCACATTTTATTCACCATCGGCAGACCTGCGGTAGTCCCATTCTCTTTTCTCCTGTGCCCTTCTGGTTTGTCTTCGCTCATCTTTGCTGCAACCACGGAGTTCAGTATTTGCTCACCTTTATCAACAATTATATAGATAACTCCAAAGTGAGCCTTAACTAATGAAATACTGTGTGACTTGGTAATGTCAATGATTTGATTGCTAGCCTGAGAATTAGGTTTGGGAGTATACTAAATGATTGGGTAAACCCTTTAGAATATTGTGTATTCCTGGCATATGGTAATTAATGCCATCCAATTAGAATTCAGAATTCCGCACACTTAGGACCTAATGAAGCAAATAATTATGCTGGAGGTGTGTACAAATTCATCTGCATTTACAAATGCTAAACTCACATTAAAGACTATGGCTTTTCAAAGATCATGTAAATACTGTGTTTTGAGATAGCAGACTGAGTATTTTAAAGATTTCCTGTGGGCATATTCCATACTAAGCTTTCCTTTTTAGGAAGGATCGCATGGCTATAATTCTTTGTGTCTCACATTTCCCAGTCTTAAGACACAAAATATTTTACATTCAGTTTCTTTCTTACAGCTTCAAACTTCTCAATCCAAATAACAAAATACTAATTTTTTAAATACAAGTATGATGACTCTGCCAGGTACTGCAGCAACCAGAACCCATACTGAAAATACACAGAACTATAGTTCAAGCTTTTACTTCCACAACTCAAATATTATGAGTGGTTCTGCAAGAAGGGAGAAAATAATATTGGGTACTCTTCTTACCTGGCTCTTCCCTATTTGAGATTGTTCACAGTTTATGGGAAACAACCAGATTTTGTTTGTGAAGAGGGCGATGGGAGTAATACTGTATATCAATTGAAGCCCAGAATATGTTTAGTGCTGCAGTCTCAAATAAGAACTATCTGGATTCTGCAGTCAAAAAGTCATTCTTTGCTGCATGAAGCCTCTGCAAGCAGCTGGATTTAGACTGGGGGTGGTAGGGTGTGAACACTTGATTCTGACCAGAGATGCTTGATGCTTGTGCTACCACATACAGTTCTGAAATGCAGATTCTGAAATGCCATTCTGTGGCATTTAACCCTTTCACCTGTACTTTTGGCTGTTGGTTGTTGCTGATTTACGTCACTTGCCACATGGCACAACTCCACAACAAATTCAGAGCATCTGAGCAGAGAATTGAGAATAAAGTAGAATTGTAGGGTAGACCCCAGCCTCTGCAGGACAGTTTTCTGGATCACAAAAACACACCAGCCTCAGACCAAAAAATCTTAACAACACGCTACCAAAATCATGGATAAATTTTTACACTATTTTTATGCCATTCCATGAGGTTTAGCAATAGGTTGCTACTGTGAGTGTATGCAGTCAAAACAAAAAGCAGCTGTTTATCTCCTCCGCTCTGATGTAGCCTGTCTTCACCCTCTGTGTCTGCCTAAAAGCACTCCAACGTTTTTGCTTTGCTATGTGTGGATGAATAGACTATGGGTAATGGGGTTGTAGCCTGAACTTAACCGTAACTGGCTCTGGTGCAGAATATAAAACAGACTGAGATGGAAAGCAGTATTTTTTAATGCATTATAAGTATCTCATACTTTATATAACACCTATAATTGGATGTGTTCCATTTAAATTGTGTAATTCAAATTGCATTTGTGTGAGACTACTCAAAGTTGCATGTTCTCATAACAAGAGTTTTATCTCATCATATTAATAATCATTTATTCTCTCAGTACTAAGACAAACAGGTAAAAAGAATGAATTTTAAAATATACATTTTTATAATGCTGTCTGCCTTTTCCATTGTGAGTTACGTGCCCTTAATTCTAAAGAAGCAACCACACCTCAACCAAAAATAAACCCACTTTCATTCCATTCAGGCATAACTCCCTTGTTTACTTTGCGTGCACATTTTGAGGTTTGTGAGTAAGGGATGATACATCCTAACTTAAAGAAGACCTCTGGACACAGTAACTGCAAACTTTCATTACATTTTTGAGACGGCAAAAGTGTCTGTTGAAGCTGTGTACATGCAGAAAAAATCATCCAGGATGTAAATCTCAACATCTCGAGAGTTCTGTTTTTTCTATTGCTAAAACACACTGAGTAAGTCTAAGAACAATTCATAAGGGAAGTTTTTTATAGCAAGTCATAATAAAAAAACCTCCAAACCGCTCCAACTTTTTGTGTTCGCACCATTTGCTTTCTATGCTTGTACTACAATAGTTTCTTTAGTTTCCTTTTAGGTAGGTTTGCCTACTAGGATTTGCTAAAAATGTGTGGTAGAGAAATCAGGAGATCTTACTGATTGACAGTAACAAGACCCAAATTATTTTATTCTTTCAATAGCACATCTTTCCATTAGGTAAAAAACTTTGCAGAATCTGCGACATGTTAAAATAAAGGTCAAATAATCTAGCATTATTACTTATCATTCTGCAATTATATAATAAAAATCCTATCCATCTTAATAATATATGTAAAAAGTCAGAAGTAGGACATTTCTGTGAAAATTGTAACCCTACAGTTTTCTAGTTTTGCGTCTTTGAATCTCCAGCTGAATATACTGAGCACTGAATATACATTCCTTTACACCATTACAGGTTATTTTCATCATCTTAAGTATTTAACTCATTTTAGATTTTGTTAGAGGTGAAGGCTGTGAAAGTAGAGAATTCAGAATTAGTGAAATTTTATCTAACATATTTAATGGCCTTTATTCCACTTCACTGTATCTTAACTGCTCTGCCACTTAGCAAAAGTACTTAAATATGTGCACATAAATACACACCTGTTTTGTTGACAGAAATTGGATCAGCTCCAGTGCTTAAAGGTGGCCTGTACATGGAGTTTACCTCTAGCCGTTGGAGTTATTTATGACCTTCCAACTGTCTAATGGCTTGATCAGAACCAAGGTTCGCTCCTTTAAATCAATGGCAGCTAGTGGGAAATAACTGACTTGCGTGTGGGGGCGTGTGTGTGTACAAGTAAACTGCTTCATTTCCATTTTTAAGGTAAAACTGGGAAGACTTTGGGTGAACTTCTCTCTCTTATCAGATACAATGTAACTCAGTCCTTAAAGACCCTTAAAATTAATCAGGTATTGAGGTGTGAGGTGTGAAAACTCTCACGTTCTTCACCATTTGATCACTTCCCTTTCTTGAACCATGCAGTTTTAATTTGCCAAAACTTTTCTAGTATGTGAAATTAAAGCCGACACTACTAAGAATGAAGGTTAGATTTTCAGCTGGTGTAAATCAGAAGAGCTCCATTAAATCAAGGAAAAAATAATAGCTTTTAATGATAAAATGTCAAGTTCTTGAAGTTGCTAGGTATCCATTTTGTACATCTGCATTATATACTGTCTGCACGACTCAAACTGTTTCTCTGTGCTAGCTGTTTTCTTTAATTCTCCTTTCTTGATAACCATAACATAAAGGGTGAATCCTTGATCAAGAACAATCTATGATTTTAATGGGTTATTTTGTTTATATTTTGACTGTTCTGAGTGCATCATTAATATAAAGCACACTTAGAAAAGTTGCTAGGCTTCTGTAGAACACTTATTGCTTCTTGTCTTTGTGGTCTTCCCCCTGCTTGAATCGAGGTGTTACAGCTCCTGCTCATGTTATCTTTGGTAATCATTTTTACTCAGCTTTCAATTGTGGACGCCTTAAAAATATTAGCTCTCTGATTCACGTACCATTTGGTTGAAATAAGCTGTTACTATGGCAACAAGATGAGTATGGTAGCCATATTTTTCTATCTTTCCACACTTGGTACTCTTATCAGCTCTGGATCATGTATCTTTTTGGTTTTTTTGGTGGTGGCTTGTGAGGTTTGAGTTTTGGTTTTCCTTTTTACTACCTGCATCTCTAGAGAGAAGAGCTTAGCAATAGTTGATTCACCCTGCATTTTTAAGGAACTCCTAACATCATCAAGTGCTGCTATTTTTTTCCAATAAATTACTCCAGAGTAGTATAAATTCCAAATACTGATTTGGTGATGCTCAAACTAATGATTCAGAATCTGTGAATTTGATGATGGTTTAGATTTAGAGAGGATGTCTGAAGAGTTTGCATTGTAGGCACAGGCATTTAGGCAATGTCACTCACTGATGCTAAGAGAACTCCTTGGCTAAATCTTGACAGTAAAGTAAATCTGGTGTGTGCTTTTTTTAGTTGACGTCTCAAAATTAATGGAATTATGCTGGGATTTTGTGTTCTTTTGTATGTACTAAACATTTTTGAAGCATTTTAAAATGCTTGGAAAATGGCAGAGATGATACTGAAGATCTTTAAAGGAGAAATAACAGTTTATCTACATATATGGGTGGAACACAGTTAAGTATTGATGAACTTTCACTATTGTTAATTCAAAACCTTAAAAATGGAGAAAAAAAGGAAAAAAAAAAACAAAGCTCAAAGTCACACACATACTTACATACATATGGAAAGATTTTATATATAAAAAAATACAAATAATTTTTTTTTTTTGCATTTCAGATGTAATTACTCCTATACTTTCTATACTAAGGGTGGAAATAAACATTATAATCCAACAAAACCCTAGTTTCCTTTTTCATTTTCCCCTTTATAGCAGCAGGAATTTGAAGAAAATATCAATCTTAAGAAAAAAAATCTCAGTAAATTTTTTTAATGTATAATTTGTATTTAGTGTTTGTGTTTAGTTGTAAAAAATTAGCATTGATGAGAACTCCACAGAGCATCTGCAGCCTGATATGTCTCTCTTTCTCTTGCACCTTTCTAAATTAGTAATGAGTTCATAAAGAATAAAGTATATAGTAGTTAGTGGAAAGGCAATTTGTCTCTGCCATACAGTGCTGAACAGATTTCAACTGCAGATCCTAAATAAGTGCTCTAGACTGCAGAAGAAACTAGTTTTTTAAAAAAATGAAACCCATTTAAAATTTAGCCTAATTTAAAGATTACGGCGAAAAGAAATTGTGATGCGCTATCTAGCTATTAAAACTTGCTAGCAAAATTGTAGGAGAAAATAACATCTGGGACACAAGCTATTGAGGAACTCATAAGAGTTTCATCAGTTTTTTTCTGACTGAGACTTTAATAAAAGCAGTTGCTTTTGCTGAAATAATTTTGGATTCCAGTACATATTCCTTTTAGACACAGTATAACCAAGAAGAATATCTTACATTTACCATCAGTGTCTCAAGGTTTTTAGTCAAAAGGATGGGTTTAGCAATAAACAATGTCTGTCTACTCATTTTCCATGGCCACATGATATATTAAAGCTTTTTAGTGTCTTCTGTTTGATATGTAACATAGAAGTCTGACTGAAGCTAAGAAACATACACTGATGATCCAGTTCGGTGGGAATACTTGGACTATTTCTGTAAGAAATATAAAAAAGGTAATCCTAGACAAGTAATAAATCTAGCATACACAAATGAGCGGTCTGGTTAATCATAGAATCATAGAATGTGTTGGGTTGAAAGGGACCTTTAAAGGTCATCTAGTCCAACCCCCCTGCAGTACGCAGGGACATCTTCAACTAGATCAGATTGCTCAGAGCCTCATCAAGCCTGGCCTTGAATGTCTCCAGGGATGGGGCCTCCACCACCTCTCTGGGCAACCTGTTCCAGTATCTCACCACCCTCATTGTAAAGAACTTCTTCCTAATGTCTAATCTAAACATACCCTGCTCTAGTTTAAAGCCATTGCTCCTCGTCCTATCGCTACATGCCCTTGCAAACAGCCCCTCCCCAGCTTTCTTATAGGCTCCCTGCAGGTACTGGAAGGCCGCTATAAGGTCTCCCCAGACCCTTCTCCAGGCTGAACAACCCCAACTCTCTCAGTCTGTCCTCATAGCGTCGGTGCTCCAGCCCTCAGATCTTCTTCATGGCCCTCCTCTGGATCCACTCCAACAGGTCTATGTCCTTCTTGTGCTGAGGGCTCCAGAGCAGGATACAGTACTCCAGGTGGGGTCTCACGAGAGCAGAGTAGAGGGAGAGAATCACCTCTCTGGATCTGCTGGCCACAGTTCTTTTGATGCAGCCCAGGATGCAATTGGCCTTCTGGGCTGCAAGCGCACACTGTTGGCTCATGTCCAGCTTCTCATTCACCAGTACCCCCAAGTCCTTTTCCGCAGGGCTGTTCTCTATCACATCATCACCCAGCCTGTATTGATAACGAGGGTTGTCCCGACCCAAGTGTAGGACCTTGCACATGGCCTTGTTGAACTTCATAAGGTTTGCTCGGGCTCACCTTTCTAGCTCATCCAGGTCCCTCTGGATGACGTCCCGTCCCTCTGGCCTGTCAACTGCACCGCTCAGCTTAGTGTCATTGGCAAACTTGCTGAGGGTGCACTTGATGCCACTGTCTGTGTTATCGATGAAGATGTTGAACAGCACTGTTAAGAAGGTAAATAGCTATTTTCGTAGGAGACAGAAAATAAAAGTTACTACTTTCTCATGTTTTTGCCCTGCCTTTTTGGTATATTTTTGAGAATCCCACTTGCATTAACAAACATGTTCCATACACCTCTTTCAGCAATTAGAAATTTAATACAAAGAGAAACAAAGCAAAACCTAAACCACTGAATGTCTCAGTACTGAAATTTTGTATACATGAGTTACCAAGAGGAATCTGAAACCCTTTGTTAGATATATGGGGGTTTTGGAGGAATATTTGTTTGTCTAAACTCTTGATTGCATCCAGCCCTGCCTGAAATTGGAGAGGAAGTGCTTAAGGGAGTCATAGATGTAGAGAAATGAGTAGGTTATTTTGAATAATACGTTAGTGAACAGATAACTGAAACACAGTATGTTTAGTTTCTTTCACCGAGTACAAAGCTAACTAGGAAAGTCTTGTAGTACTGTGAGTTTACAGGGTACTGCTAGGGAATGCACTAAAACTAAACAATGCAGCTTAGTAGATCACGGCAAACTCATTTATCAATCTGAACATTAATTTTCAAAATTCATAGATGACTTTGAACTTCTCAAAGCTGCAATTTCTCTATATTTTTGCACTCTTGTTCTAATAGGCTAAGAAAACAGTCTGAGCGCTCCCCTGCCCTTGGTGGGGTTTACTGCCGAGAAATGCTGGGCGTGGGAGCTTCGTGGGAGGTGGCATTTGAGGGCCCCAGAGCTGCAACATGCCTCTGTGCTTGGTCAGTCCCCACAGCACTCCTTCTCACAGCTGAGGGGTCATAGTTGGTGGACTGCTTGCCCAGGTTCTAGTGCTTCTGCAGGGATCTGCTCTAGACCCTGGCCTCGTTCCTCTGGCAGTGGTGTAGATGAGCTGACCACATACTCCTCATAGTCATCCTCCACTCTCATTGTTTGCAGCACCTGCTCCAACGGCTGCCGACAGAGTGGGCAGGCACCTCTCCCTCTGGACCACTGCTGGAAGCAGGCAAAGCAGAAGCAGTGAAGGCAGAAGACCGTATAAGTTACGTTTCCAGTGTTGCCCAGGCAGATGGGGCACCAGTTGTCTGCTGCTGCCTCTGACAGACCAACCTGGAGCAGCTGGCTTGTGCCATCTCTTGCAACAGATCCAGTCTTCTCCAGGGCTTCCTTAGCATCCGTGCCATGTCCTTCCAAGAGAGATGTGCAAAGTGCCTAACCTTTTCTGGTGCTAGAAGGGGAAAAGCAAAGAAAGCCCAAGAAAGCTGTAGGAGAGGGGGAGGTAAGGGACTCCTGAAGGTTCTCCTTGCAGTCTGGAAAGCAGCAGCAGCAGCTCTGTGGGCCAGCTAGCCCCTGAGGGCAGTCCTGCATTGCCTGCCTTTCCCCCTCAGGCCATCCGGGCAGGCAGTCCCCGCTGGAGGTAGAGTAGGGAAACCTCCTGCCCAGGTGCTGGGGAAGGTAGGCTTAGGCAAAGGGCCCTGGCAGGGGGAGCACATATGGCTCTGGGTGGGAGAGGCTCCAGCCGGAGCTTGGCAGGAGCCGGCAGAGGGCAAAGAGATGTGGGGTTAGGCTGGGATGTGTATCTATCTGCACCCTTTGGAGGTTGGCTCCAGGGTGGAATGAAGGGAGGGAGAGCGGGAAGGGAAGCCCAGATCTCCTCTGCACCTCCCCAAGGATCAAGCTGGGTCAGGTGAGACAACTGGGGCGGGCTATGATGACCTGTTTTGAGGTCCTGGGGGAAAAGCTAGTGTGCCCAAGCCTCCTGATCCCTTGCGCTCTCCCCGAGACATGACCTGGATTAGCGCAGGGTACCTGAAGGAGATGGTCAGGGAAGGTGAAGGAACTCACCGTGAATCTTCAGCACTGCCAACATCCCCAGCACCCAGAGTACCCTGCAGCCAGGCAGAGGGGAGAGGAGTGCTGGAGGTCCTGCCTTTGCTCAGTGTCCAGAGCTGCTGATCTCCAGCACATCGAAGCTTAAAGACCTTTTCCTTTTTCTCATTATGTCCTTCAGCCGTCTGAACTGGCTGACTGTGAAGCTACGTACCTGCTCTCCCAAGTTGTTGCAGCAGTGGCCTGAGGCAACTGGCAATGAACGTTTTGAAGGTTTGAGGGTTTCATAGATCTCTTAGAGAAGCCTGGGATATGGTCAGCATAGGCCTTCATGAGGCTTCAGTCCTTTCAGAATGCCTTAATTTCACTTCCGAAAATAATTTAATTCAGACAGTCTTGTAATTTAAGATGGAAAAGATGAAATCTCTGGTCAAGATCACATTACAACCTGTCCAACAAGAATATCTGGAACTTTTATCTGTGGTTTGTTTTGGTGGTTGGTTGTTTCTTTGTTTTAATATGGAGTTGCATTGACATCTTGAAGAATTTCATATACATGGCTCCAAATGTCTTTTTTTTAGAGTTTAAGAACATTATTTGTTTTTAATGGAATCCATTGAAGCCTTGATGAAACCTTCCTGTGGTTTACAATAGAGGTACTTTCATTGCAGTGCAGTTACAGCAGATTTGCTCTGCAAGTTTCAATACCTAACTAGGACTAATTAACATTACTGGGTAATTCACTACATAACTATATTATTCATTGTCTTTTCTCATTGTAATACTCTTACTGAGTGCATTAATGTTACAAATTAACTCTGTTATAATTACACCGTAATTAGGCACACAGTAATACAACCAGGGAATTAGTGGTAACTGGTAGTAACAAAAACTGTTACTACTTTACAATTGTGCTCGTAATTACCAAATAACTATGCTGTAGCTATGTAATTTGAAGGGATGCCAAAAAAGGAATCTTTCCACTTCTATCCAAAAGAGATTTTGTACACACATACACATATCTAAAAAATATAAAATATATTAATTTCCAAATTTTTAATGCAACAGAAATAAGGCTCAATTTTTCCCTCACTGTAAATTCATCTGCAATATATCCCTGCTCACTCAAGGACCACCCCCTTATCTATGCTATGTTCATGCAAGAAATAATTTCTATTTTCATTGGAAATGTTGGAATACTGTAACTGTTTATGTATTATCCAGTACTGTAACAGTTGTTGTGCTTCTTTGTAGAACACCAACATTTTCAGATACTTGATCTGTTTAAACATTGGCCTGAGGTTTTGGGGTTTTTTTGTGGCATTTCTGAACCAGGTTAGTTCATTTCCTGTGTAGATATCATATAAGTGCTGGTGCTGTAAACGAAGAGATGTCAAGCATTGGAACAGGCTGCCCAGGGAAGTGATGGAATTGTCATCCCTGGAGGTATTTAAAAGATGGGTAGACGTAGTGCTTAGCGATATGGTTGGTGGTGGTTTTTGTCAGTGTTAGGTTGATGGTTGGACTCGATGACCTGAAAGGTCCTTTCCAGCCTAAACAGTTCTATGATTCTATGCCATAACTAGCATTAGGCAAAACTAGACTCAGTACTGCAAGCCATTTATATGATTCCATGTGATGCCATATCCCACGTAATTAGACTTGCTAACATCTAGCATTCAGTATCCCCTTGGTATGGCTATACTATTTCTGGGACATTTGTTAAAATATTCTCTATCTGACAGCTACACTAGACTCTGGAAGTATGCTACTTTGCTTGGAGCTGATCTTATGAATCCGTGTGTCTATCTAGATGAGCCTAAAACTGCTGCCACAGTCTGACTGGATTCAAAGTGGAAGGAACAGTAGGATTAATTATGACTCCATGAGGCTCAGTTGCTAGATGTAAACTCAAGGATGTTAGTTCTGTTCCTGGCTTTGCTGATGTTCCTGAATAGATTCTTGATGTACCACCTTTTCTAAAGCATTTTGAAGCCCACTAGTGGATGTTGCTCATCAACACTTGGATTTTATCGCAGAAGTCCTGGGAGTTATACATGAAAGGAGAACACAGCTCAGAGCTCTTCATGCCACTTTCTGACTCTTTCCCAGATGTGTTCCCAGCATCACAAGAACACAGATGAACAGAAAACCAGGTTTGGTCTCTGGAGCAGAAGAAATTACATAGAGATGAAGGAAGAGTCAGGTCAAGCTCCTTTACAGATTAAGCCCCATGACTTTCATATACCAGGAAGCCTGTTGTTTCACTGGGGATGAGAGTATGATGTTATAAACAGATGCAAGTCTTGTTCTGCTTCCTCTGATGTAACTCTGGTGTAAATGTGTCCCCTGAAAAATTTGGTGGCTTTCTACGGTGGCATTAAAGCCTTGGTGGATAAGGGAAGAACAACTGACATCATCTACCAGGACTTGTGCAAAGCAGCTGACGCTGTACCGCACAACATCCTCGTCTCTAAATTGGAGAGACATGGATTTGAAAGATGGACCACCCAGTGGGTAAGGAATTGGCTGGATGGCCATACTCAAAGAGTTGCGGTCAACAGCTCAATGTCCAAGTGCTCAGTAGTGACAAGTGATGTTCCTCAGGGGTTAGTACTGGGACCAGTGCTGTTTAACATCTTTGTTAGAGACATGGACAGTGGGATTGACTGCACCCTCATCAAGTTTGCCGATAACACCAGGCTGTGTGGTACAGTCGACACGCTGCAGGGAAGGGATGCCATCCAGAGGGACCTGGACAAGCTTGAGAGGTAGGCTCATGCAAACCTCATGAAGTTCAACCAGGACAAGTGCAAGGTTCTGCGCATGGGTCACAGCAATCCCAAACACAAATACAGGCTGGGCAGGGAATGGATTAAGAGCAGCCCTGAGGAGAAGGTCTTGGGAGCGTTGGTTGATGAGTAGCTCAACATGAGCCGGCAATGTGAGCTCGCAGCCCAGAAGGCCAACCATATCCTGGGCTGCATCAAAAGCAGCGTGACCAGCAAATTGAGGGAGGTGATTCTGCCCCTCTACTCCGCTCTGGTGAGACCCACCTGGGATACTGTGTCCAGGTCTGGAGCCCCCAGCAAAAGAAAGACATGGACCTGTTGGAATGAGTCCAGGGGAGGACCATGAAGATGATCAGAGGGCTGGTGCACCTCTCTTACGAAGACAGGCTGAGAGAGTTGGGGTTGTTCAGCCTGGAGAAGAGAAGGCTCTGGGGAGACCTTATAGGGGTCTTCCAGTACTACAGGAAAGATGGGGAGGGACGCTTTATGAGGGAGTGTAGCGATAGGATGAGGTGTAACAGTTTTAAACTGAAAGAGGGTGGATTTAGATTAGATATTAGGAAGAAATTCTTTACTGTGAACGTGGTGAGACACTGTAATAGGATGCTCAGGGAAGCTGTGGATGCCCCATCCCTTGAAGTGTTCAAGGCCAGGTTGGATGGCCCTTTGAGCAACCTGGTCTAGTGGAAGCTGTCCTTGCCCAGGGCAGGGGAGTTAGAACTAGATGATCTTTAAGGTCCCTTCCAACTCTAACCATTCTATGATTCTATGATACTATGTCTGGGATAATCTGATATTCTGAATGGGATTAAAGAGAGTACTGTCCTAGAAATTAATGAATGGGAAACTAAATTCCATGGGCTTTCTTGTAATCAGTTAGGTGGAGTTTGTGGGTTAGAGTTTAATTTGGTACAGAAAGGAACATTTCTTTTACTGATTGGAAAATACTTTTCAGTCTTCACACATCCGCCTATTGAGTCTCATCATTATGCATTTTGAAAAATACACTGAAAAGTACAGAATTGTAATGTTATATTCTGATTTTCTAGGTTCTGCAACAGGAGTGGTGTTAGTGGAAGAGGGAAACAGTAATTGGTTATATGCATCTTGTCAGAAATTAAAACATGCATATTGATTTAACATAAGATATAGCCAAGGAAATTGAATCACTAACTAAATATTTGACAAATCTAGTATAGGCACAAACCACTTGCCTGTAAAGGACAGACACAGAATATTAACATTTTTTTCAAATTTAAACATTGCCTCTAGTCAGCTGGGGGACTTGCTTAACTTTTAAATATAGTAACTGTTCCTTTTAGTAGCTGCTATTTCTATTTTTACTAATATATGCATTTTTTTAACCAACACTGAATGTTTGAACAAAGGCAGGTTTTACATAGATAATTTTTTTGTCTGTGTTCTGGTAAGATGACGTGAAGACACAGAATATTTCACTGATAGACTCATATTTATCTATTTTCAGTTGTATTTTAATATCTTGGATGATATTTATTATTTTTTATTTCTGCAGAATCAAATTTGCATCTTCCATATTTTAACACTTTTTATTACATTTCCACTGTGAAGTACCTGAAAACATCTTTATTCTTCTATTAAAAAGATAATCACTGGATATGTAACTGTAGTCTAGGACAGAAGCTTAAGGGTTTCTTTTTGTCAAACCAAACAATGAGGATCTCAGGCAAAATTTGCCCTGTAATAGAGAACTGCGGCAAGGTCTTCTGACTTTATTTAGAATTCAGCACATATTTGGATAGAATGTAAAGTTAAGTTTCTTCCACTGCTAGTGTGAAATCTATAGTTACTGAGCACAGAAACTATCCAAAGATATTCCCACATAGTTCTGAGCCATAAAGTTCACTAGTTGCAAGGGCAGCCTAGCACATCATAGGGATGGGTTATATGTGCTCAGAATAAAGTGCTGGATAAGAATAAAGTGCTAGATAAAATATGAAAAATGATCACTCTCTGAAGTTCTCTGAAAATGCTGTCAGCTACTCAAGTGTACTTCATAGTTAATAAAGTATTTAGTTTCTGAGCCTTATTTGCCCAGAACACTGCATGGTGTGCGTAATTTTTTTCTTTATTTATCTGCCAAACTCCAACTGAAACTATACCTTTAGCATTTCAGTAAGCCAAGAGAATTTCTGTGGCCAGAGCTGCCATATAAAGTAAATTCACAGAGGAAACTCAACTCATATAAACTACATGTTACTCACCATTTAGTAGTAAAATGCAGGTGGATTGGGATTTTTAAAAAACAGTTAATTCTGAACCTTGCTAGGCCAATGGTATGAAAAATATGTTTATTTTATGATACAGCTCTGAACATAGCAAATAATTCTTCTACTGCCATAGGATGAATACTGAAATGGGAATGTGCTGATAATAAATGGTTGGAAGACGTTGAATGATATGGATAGAAATAGAGGATCCTGCTGACATGGCTGTGGTTTTCTAATAAGGATTAATAGCAAGAATTTCTATACAAAGTGGGGTGCTTTTTGAAGAAATGTTAAAGATGAGGGCTTATTTAATGTTACAAGATAAGTCTAGGTCAACTAGTGTGATGTGACATGGAAAAAAAGAGAAATGCAAAAGAGGCAAGTGCAGAAAAGAAGGACAAATGCAAAGTCTTTATGGCTGAAATCGGGTAAATAGTAATTCTTTTGTAAAAGGTGCTGCTAGATTCATCTAGAATGCCGTGGAGAATTCTGTTCATCCATGTTCAAGAACAATGAACTACAAACACAAACACCGGGTATGAGGACTTGGGAAGCAGAGACCTAGTTCAACACGAGGACGTTATGTGAGTTCGGCAAAATGAAAGCTGAAAGGAGAGGTTTCTCTTTTAAAGACACACGAAGGCACGTAAACATTACTGAAGCAGACTTTTTAAAGGACTATTTAAACTAAAGGTCAATGTTGGTGCAAGAAGTGGGTGAAAACTGGCCATGCCCAGAGAGATGGTGGACGCCCCATCCCTGGAGACATTCAAGGCCAGGCTGGATGAGGCTCTGAGCAATCTGATCTAGTTAAAGATGTCCCTGCGTACTGCAGGGGGGTTGGACTAGATGGCCTTTAAAAGTCCCTTTCCAACCCAACACATTCTATGATTCTATGATTAAAACCCACATTTGGAATTCAATGAAAGTTTAAAACTCTCAGAGGAATTCTGTTTTGAAATAGCCTTTCTGTATTGGGAGAAGGCAGCTGAATTAGACTTCGTACCTTTGTACCTGATGCATTTATGGATGGAACTGCAGTAAGGTGACCTCAGTAACATCAGAGAATGAGATCGAGTGGCTTGGGAAATTGTTCCAGTTCTAAGTCCTGCCCCCGGCACAAGCAATGTCAGTTAACTCTTAGCTTAGACTCTCCTGTCTGTCCTGACATACATAGTCAGACACCAAAACATGGTTTGTTCAGTTGCTTGATTTTGATACTTTGACAAATATGCTGTCTAGTAGCTCAGCATCTCATAGAAATTTCCGGTGGGTATTTGTGAGAGTGACTGCTGCAAATTTGCAATACTGCGATTGCCAAATGTATATTAATATAATTTTGATAGATTTCCCAAGGTTAACCAGAAATGGTTTTGAGGTTTGGGACTGATGATGCTGTGACTCATATTAATGACAAATGGCAGTAATACAGTTCTTGCAAGCAATTTTCAGGCCAGGCATGGTGCACAGAAGCCTATCAGAAGATTTGACAGCAGGTGATGAGTTTACATTACAAACTTCAGCTTAAGCTTAATGGTTCAGACATAGGTTGGGGAATAATAATGGAAGTGCAGCCTTGCATTGTGGGGAAATTCTGCCTTTTGGAGAACCTTAAAGTAGATGAAGATGTGGATAAACAGGAAAATCCTGAGATCAAATAAAAAAAAAAGCCCACAGAAAGTAGGAGCAGGGGTGGGCTTCCCAGGAGAAATATAAAGAGATTGGTCCATTGTATTGGAATGGAGTCAAGAAAGTCAAAGCTCAGCTAGCATTGCAACCAGTGACGGGTACGAAGGGCTGCAAGATGGACCGCTGTAAGAACAGAGGGCACAGAGAAGACTGAGGCACCCGATGCTTTTTTTTGCTCACTGGTAAAGCCTGCTGGTTCTCTGGGCTGACGCAGAACGTGTGGGAATGCAGCATTGCACATTGTGGAGGAAGAAAGACTTAGGGAATACATAAGCTTGTATATTGGGTGCGGGTGCCCGGGCCGGGCTGTGAGGGGGAGCTGCCGGGCGGCCTCTGTGGTGAGCGGCCGGGGCTGCCCCGAGCCGGACACAGCCGGTTCCAGCCGGCTCCAACCCACCCCCCGCAGGGCACGGCTGAGCCCCGCAGCCACCGTGGCGGCGCCTCGGGGAAAGCCTCTCTCAGAAAGGGCAGAAAATGCCAGAGAGAGGGAAGAGGGAATAAACAGCGTGAGAAGGAGCACAAGGAACACCAAGATGAGAGAAAAAGGAGAAGATCCTCTATGGAGATGGAGCAGATTCTCACTGTGGCCTGTGGAAAACCTGTGCCAGAGGAGAAAGATATTAATTCCTGAAGAAACTGCAGCTCCTGTGGAGACACCACACTGAAGCAGGGAAAAAGTGTGAGAAGAAAGGAGCAGCAGAGAGAAACAGCTTTGTACTGACCATAACCAGTGCCCCGCAACCCCCACCCGGCTGCTCCCTGCCTCGCTGAAGGGACCGAGTGTAACCTGTGGTGATAAGAAGGCGGGAGGACTGTGGAGTGAAGGAATGGAGTAGAGCCTGGGAAAAGGCAGAGGAAAGGTGTTTTCCCGAAGTGTGTAAATATTTTCCCGAAGTGTGTATATATTTTCCCTAAGTGTGTGTAAAAGCCAGGTTTCCTTTACAAGGCTGCTAGAACAGGCCCTAACATGTTTGCGATGGAGAAAAGTTCACGAGGGTGGTGCGGGGGTGCATGAACCCACCGGAATATGACCCACAGCTATGGACCTGCCCCAGGAAGCCGCCGGAGATAAAATGGGAAATGTGGTGGCCGTGTCACAGTGGGCAGCTTGTGCGCAGCAGCCATGTCACAATGGGGTCCATGAGACGGCTGGCACAGGTATATTAGGTGGCGGAGGTTGGGAGGCAGCATTTTTGAGCAGGTGAGGGCAGGGGAAGGCAGGGGAGCGGAGGGCAGGAGAGGATAGAGAAGGGGAGGCCAGGGGAGGGCAGGGTGTGCCACTGTCCCTTAGGAGGCTGTGCCTGGGTGCTGCTCCAGCCCTGCTGAGCTCAAGGACCGTCAGTCCCCGCTACCTCCGGCCCCGCTGCTCTCTTGGCTGTGAAGGAGGTGTGGGGACCAGCAGCCTCTGCTGAGGACTGTCAGAGCGCTGGGCAGGGAATGTGGAGCTTGCCCAGAACTGCCAAGGGAGAAGCAGGTCTCTGTGCCTCGGGGTCTGGGTCTGCGCTGGAAACTCATCTTCTGCTTCTCCCTCAGAGCTGTTAGAGGTGAGTCTGGAGGAGAAGTCCCAGTGCTGCTGCAGCTCACCTTTGACCCGTTCTGTTTCAGCCACGAAGGGGAAGGCCTGCAACGTCAGTGAGGAGCGTGAGAGCGAATTGATCCCACAGCTCTGGAAGTGAGGTAAAGGGGTTGTCAGGCCATCTGTGTAGGCAGGAGCCCCCCAGGTGCCTGGTACAGGGCATATCCTCTCCTCAGCAAGGGGCCTGGGGCGAGGAGAGGGAAGGTGCTGCCCAGGGCTGCCTGAGAACAAAGGGGTCCACGGTGAAGGGGTAAAGTGGGGCAGGAGAGGAGAGGGGAGGAGTGGGAGCCACCAAGGCCAGGGAAGGAACCTGTCTTTTGGTCAGTGTTGGCTGTCTTGGGCAGTGGAACGGGAATAAGCACGCAGAGGGGATTTCAGCAGAAGCAGGACGTGCTGTGGGGCAGGTGGGGACTGCCTGTGAAGGCCGTGCCTGAAGCCATGGCAGGCAGGTTAGAGACCTCTAAGGGTAAATCTGCACAGCGGAAGGCTGCAGTATGTTAGAGACACACAACCTTCACCAGGTATCTTGTGCTTTCCATCTTGCATGCTTTGTTGTCAGCGTGAAATGCGATGTATGATGATATGATGGCAATATTTCTGGACGACAGCATGATCAGCACCAGCTGGGGAGTATCTACACCATGCTGTACTGAACAGTACGGCTTTCCCCCATGCTCAGAGCTGCTCAGTGTTGACTTTGTTGCAGAAAAAAATGCACTTGTCTTGAAACATATAAGTAGTCTTTTTTAATTCAGTGAGGCTCAGCCTACTCCAGCAAACCATATGATCATATGCATAAAGCTGAAGAATGCAGCATCCTACACATCCTATGGTGTTTTCAAGATGTTTAGCTATTTTTAAATTTATCAGACTTGTGAACAATCTGATGTTTTCGGGGTAGAACCATATGAGACATACAAGAAAGTCGTTCATTTCTGGGTCTGCTAGTGTATTTTCACTTCTTTACTTACTTTACAAGGTCTTTTCTCAATCTTATGGTGGTCCTAATTCAGAGCTTTGCTGATGCTATGGTTCCACCCAGTTTGTTCTGAGCAGAAATTGAGCAAAAGCTTTGTGAAAAACTTACTGGTTTTGAGCTAGGTTGAATAAGAAAAGATTTTTTAAAACCGAGCAACTAAGCTTTATATGTAATATCTGTGGTTTTGGCCTTCCTGGGAAAATTATACATTCACATTTGTGAGTTCCACTTTTTGTCACCTTGACAAATGTCAAGTGTTTTTACTGGAAAATAGCTTTTTTGCAGTACTGAAGATTTTAATGGATGTGTGAATGGAGAAATTTTCCCCTTTTTGTCTTTGTTTAAAAAGCTGAATTTTATATCAGTGGGCAAAATGAAACTGCTATTTTTCCTATCTCTTTTCAGTCCACTACTGTTGATTATTCTGCACATTGCTGTGGTTTTTTTGCTTCTGTTGGGGAGAGGAGGGTTTAGAAAAAGAAAAGCAGGTTTTTCCTCCAAACAAAGGCAACAGTTGTTTTTGGAAAAAAATGTTAGAGGAAAGAAATTTTAAAAAGCTTCCTAAAAGTTTGAGTGAAATGATTTTGGAAAAAAACCCTTGAAAACTATGTATCTTTTACTATATCTTTCTTATAAATAACTGACCTACTTCTGACCAGTGCTGACCTGCCTACCTTCTGCTGAACTTCATTGTGTGTTAGGGGAATTCAGCGTTCTGTGTAGAATTGCACATCACTAAACTCCACCACTTTTCCCTTCTTGACTGTTTTTAGAGGCTTTTTTTACAACTGATTAAACTAACAAAAAAGTCGTAGCCAATCTGGTCTGGCTGTTGGACAGGTGCATTGGTTTAGCCTCTGGAGCACAAAATGATATATAGCAAACTTTTGTTTTGACGCAACAGCTAAGGTAGCGGCTTACTTGTCTGGGAAGATTTTTATTGTTTCCATTGCAACATTTTCCTAAAGGTTAGGTCCTACTTATGTTCTTTTTTGAGCTATAACATAACATTTTGAGCTATAACTGTAGCATAACCCTTCTGAGTTTTATCATCTGAGAAATACTGGGGAAGTCAGATCTACCGTTCTCTGATTTCTTTGTCAGGTTTCTGAATTATCCAGTGTCTCTATTAAGGCTGTAATTAAGTGGCAATTATTAAGCTTTCTTTTATATACAAAGCTAGTTACTGGTGTAAATGGGTGCTAGTTAAAAAGAGAGTAAACAACCCTCCCAACAACCTCCTCTCAGAACTAATCCTTTCTCACTTTAGTAAAATTCGTATATCTTTACAAATGCTCAGCTTGCATCCTCCTAAAGTCAGTTTTGATAAGAGTTATCGTGGTTGTTTATCCATTTTAATCCTTAGGGTATCAACTTTCACCTTTTCTCTAATACATGCTTATAGGTTTTTTAAATTTATAGGATTTCTTTCTTGATTTGAAAAAAATTGTGTTGCTGTATGATTATTTGCATGGGAAACAAATATTGGGAATTTGTGGAGCAATGTGGATATATACTAGAAGATTACTGGATATGTCCTCATGGCCAGCCTCATATATTTCATGGAAATCTCACTTGCACGTTGGAGTGTGGGAAAGGCCTACTAGCTCAAACTGCAATTGCAACTAAGATATGGCTGGTAGATTTTGAGGATAATAGCAGAAACCCCAAATAATTAATTGTGAAAACATGCGTATGCTTATTAGTTCCTTTGGTGACATTGATATAATTCTCCACTCATCATGGAATTATTACATTTAGTCAGATCCTACATTTCTAAAGCAAATCATAAGGCAAGGAAAAGATTGAAAAAAAAAAAGGAAAGAACACTTCATCAAAAGTGAAATTTCTCCTCCCCTGAAATTCCTCCTCCCCCTTCCCAAAGCCTGAGTGTCTGTTTCCTTTGAAGGTCACATTTAAAATAGCTCACTGTGTTATTATTATAAAATGCAGCAACTACATCAGATTTTATTTCAAATATAATTTTTGAGTCTGGTTACATTGCATTTGATCTCCCTTTCTTTGTTACTTTGCTTTCCTTCCTTTTAATGAAAAGAAAAAGTAAAATTAGGAAATAGCTGATGAAGGAAAGACACGCAGTGTTTTATAGGCACTGCACAAGGCTGTAGTGTAAATGAAAGCAGCAGATGCTGATTTTTCTATAAAGGTTAAAGTAATTTCTTTTCCACTTTGTTATCTGATGTTTCAGTCTTAAAAATTGGCACAAGTTGCTGGTCTGTAGGCAAGTTCTTTTAGTCAAAACAATCAGTATACTATATTTTTAATTTTATTATCTTAGTTATAGAATGGCAAAAAAAAATCAGAGATTAGACATGACTATGAATTCTTTTTTCTGCGTTTTAGGAGCTTTTTGATTCTGATTTTCCCTTCTGTTTTTATCTCTTTCTCCCTCTCCCTTCTACCCTTGGTATTCTAGGTTTTAATCAAATCTTTAATGTTACTTTAATGCAATTTGTATTTAATAGATTTAGGCTTCAGTTAAATACCTCTGAGTTATCAGAACTCAGTGATTTGGAGAAGTGCTGTGGCAGAGCTTTTGATACTGAAGGCTTATAGGAGGCTCCAGGGCTCAACAGCTCCGAAATGGTGCTGCTAAGTGTGGAAAATGGCAGCTTGCTTTCCATTAGCAGAAAAATGCCTCCCCAATTTGAATAATTATATGCACTTTGTCTTAAAGCAATTGTGTTTCATGTAAGATAATACTTAGAAAAGGTCAGATCATTACTCTGCCTCAATTGCTCATTTGAACTAGATACTTCCAAAAGGCATTAGGAAGAAAGTTGCGTCTTGGGAGGGAAAGTAAGTACTGAGAAACAATTTGTTCCTTTCCCAGACCTGCTTTGCATCCGCCTCCTTCTCATATTAATAGCACTTGGTTTCGTCTGTGTTTAACTACTACATTTTTTGATAGACCAGGGGACTGCTCCAAAGTTTGTGAAACAAAATGATGGATCACTGACTTAGAAAGCTTGGGATCCATCTTATGATAAGAATTTGTGCTATCTCTTTAGATAAGATATTTTTGTCAGAAATGCCGTCTCAACACTTCATGAGAGTGTCAGATATTCTGTGTTGATGCCAGTGCACCGACACAGGTGAAGAATCGATGGTTAGTTATTGTCCATTTACCACCAACAGCAAACACCTGGGCACAACACTTCACCCTGCCTGACTTTGCAGTCCTTTTTAACTCTGCTCCTGCCCTAGGGTCCCAGTAGGTTTTGGTGGTGTGGGAGTCTTGGGTCAGCCATAAATGTGCCCAAAGGTTGCAAAGTGTTTGTCAGCAAGAAACCTGGAAACAAAAGGAGAAGTGAGAGAGAAAATAAGAGCTAAATTGAGCGTAAAGTAGAAGGTGTAGTGAAGAAAGACTCTACCTGATGATCATCGCACGTTCAGCTCTTGGTTGGTAGTGCTGCCAAAAGGGTAAGGTTGCTAGAGTGTTTTTGTTATAACTCCATATTTTCTGCTGCCTAACTTTGCCTGTTGATGTGGATGTTTTTCCATGTTGGGTATACACTTAGGCTGAATGTTGTGGGACAATTTCAGAAAAAATGTCTCAACCTGTTCAGAGGAATGAAGTTAGGGGAAAAACACATTGCTTGCCCACGTTTTTACAGCCCTTTAATTGCAAAGTTCTAGCAGACCTGTGGGGGAAAGTAGAGATGTCACACTTGGGATGCAAGTTAGTTTTATGACAAAGATGTGCCTTTTTCTACTTTTTCAAAAAAAAAAAAGCTGTCCCAGTTTGGAGAAATTGTATGTGTTTGGAAAAATATTAGTTTGTCCACATTCTGTAGAGACGTGGTGGGTACACATGGTGGGTAAATGCGTTAGAATTCATATGCAGACTTCTTCATACCAAACATGGTGTAACTGAATGCTTCCTAGAGAGTTACTTTTCCTTATTTCCAAAGCTGTGGTGTGACTGAACGCATAAATACAAAGGAAGGAGATTTCTTGCTTTGGTGTTTTTTTTTCTTCTTTTCTTTCTTTTTTCTCTTTCCATTCAAGAGGTAGCCCTGGTATAGAAATACGGACAATTATTGTTTTAGGTTAGAAGAGGAGCCTGTAATATGTAGGAGGAAAGAGCAGGAGCCAATTTGTTCAGGCTTCATTTGGAAAAATGTGGGACTTACTTAGGTAAAGAAGCTGAGGATGAGACAAGTTTGCTGTGCTGTGAGGCTGGAAGGCTGGAGAACCCTGTGATGGTACAGAGAAACTGAGTTTGTATGTAAACTTGAGGCCAGAAGGAAGGTGGGGGCTGTTTAAAGCCTTTGGGGAAAAGCTAAAAATTGGAGGCAATTTTTTAAGGAAGACTGGGATTCAGATCCCAAAATAAAATAAGAAAGAGTGATGAGATTGAGGATAAAGTAAGGGACTGGACAGGTAGACAGAGGAAACATGAATTCAAGTACAGACAACCTGGGAATGGGCAGCAAGTGCAGTAGGTGCTGTGTGTATGGCAATATGGCTACTTCACAGATTGGAAAGACGAGGAGAGAAAAAAAGTGTAATGTTAGGGAGGACAACAAGGTGTGTGTGCGCGAGCCCTACAGACAGCTTTGCTGATCTTGTTGATGGAACTGCGGAGTGGTATTATTATTTGTTGACTGTGGGAGAGATTTTTCCCTCTTTGCTGCCATGTAATTTCTCCTTGCAGCAGCTAGATTTTTGAAGTGCTTGTGTAGGCAAAATAGGTAAGAGAGTGCTGTTATTGTTGTGTCATGTTGGGTGATGTCCTGGATCCAGCCTGATGAGTACGGTAAGTTCTGTTTCCTAATTCTGTGCACTAATAAGATCTTATATTGATATTTCCTCAACATGGAAATGGAGTTAACACAGCCACTGATTTAGTGAGGTGTTATTAAATTTACAAATGTATTATCCGTTGAGCTGGTTTCCACAATTCTGCGAAAAATGCAATGCCATTCCCTTCTTCCCCAGAGTTGGATTTATGTTTTTATTACATACATTACATTTGGTCTCAACAAATGAGACTAAATCTAGGAAGCCAGCTATATCTGCCTGCGCTTCTTGGCTTTTGATCTCTTCTGTGAACAAAAAGAGGAACAGATGTAATAAATGTTTATCTCAACTGTAGTTAAAACTGCAAATGTGCTCAGAACTCTTTAAGTTTTAATTTTAAATATGCTGTACTGTTTTCCGGAAAAGAAAGAAAGCAAGCCTGTTGAAGGTAGGGATTTAAAGGGTTAGTCAAACTCATCAATCTTTATCTACACAGCGCTGTCTTTGAAGAAGTTTGCTTAAGTTATTCTCCATAGCAGAGAGATATAACTACTCTGCTGGCTTGCTATTATCGCCAATTTTGAATGAAGCAGCTTGATTTCCTGAATTGTAATTTAAAGCCAGGTGGGAAATTCCTCCCATTGCTTTTTCTTCCTGTTTGAAACTTATTCCCAAATTGCAACATTTTTACATCATTAAAAAAAAGTCTACTTATGAAGACTTTTCTTTTACACTCTGTGTGCCCTTTAAGAATATTTATGGGGCTATTCCCCCTTAGGTGCACATGTAGCTCCTATTAACTTTAATGGGGTTTTAGGTGTGTGCATGAAGGAATGAATATAGAGTTACTATGTTTGGAGGAAAGAGGACCAGTCCCTTATTCAATTGAGATTTCATTAGAATTTCAGATGCCAGTTTTTAAGAGGAGGGTGGTGCTGAGGGGGCCTGCATTTCATAAAGTGCCTAGGGCAAAATAAGTACTTAATCTGGCTGGTGCTATTTCTTATTGTTGGTGGTGATGTTCAAAATTGAAGTTGTGCTCTTACTACCCAGTTCATTGAATGTGTCTCTCTTACTTTCTGGTAACTGGGGAAAAAACCTATTTCATTCTTGGCTTTTTTGTCTGCTAAAGTCATTATAAAATGTAAATGAATACATTGTAAGCCAAATCTGAATTACAAATATTCTGTCTGGAGTTCTGTGCGAATACTATGCAAATTTTGTTCATCTTTAACAGCTACGGGCATGGATAGGATTTTATAATAAGGCAGCTGCTGAAGTCTCTTAGTTTTCTTAAACTGAAAATCTTCAACGGTTCAAATTTGGAAAAGTTCTTTATATACACGTATACATATATGTGTGTATACATGTAGACATACTATATATCTCTATGTGCACGGCAATACTTTCAGATAGCTCTTCTTTTATTCCAAAATCATCCAAGTTTGAGCACTAAACTTATATATTTGTGAGGGTCAAGCTTTTTCTATACACTATATTATCACAGAATTGGAGGGCACCCAAATGGAGGTTTGCCAAAAGTCTAGCTAAACTCTTATTATGATGTTTTTCTAGTAGTTCCTAATTTAGTATAGAGTAGCTCATTAGTTTTGTATGTGTATACATAGACCCTCCTTTTGGGGAAGGACACTTTAAATCTCTAGGTCTCTTCCAACTCTAACCATTCTATGATTATATATTTGACAAATTTTACGATTCCTAAATTGTGACTATTAACAACTATGAAAAACTCAAGAGTCTGTCCTGCTCCAAACAGAATGGAGGGAAGGTAGCAGAAATATAGATGTTCCCCTTCTTCCCACAGTAGCATTGACTTCAGCTGTGTCAGCCAGTACTTCACTACCTAACAGCTAATCACGTTCTGCGCCAAGGGCTTAAAGCCAAGTGGTGAATGTGTTTTGTTAATCACCTTCTTTCACTTAGTTACTGTTCAGCTTGGTCCTGAACAGAAAAAAGAATTGATCAAAACTTGTGGCTCTCAATACTGAAGGGTGATTTATTTTCAGTGCCACGGTATCTTGGAGAGGGCGTCAGGAAGCAGGTCTGTCAGGTGTTGTCTTGTACCGGGTGAAGCTTGGTGATTCGCAGTCGTCTTAAGATGGTCATGTGACAAGTATTTGGCAACTGTGCAATTACAAAAATTTTAGTTATTGATTATCTCAGCACTGAGCAGCTAGAATAGCTACCGTATCTCATGAAGGTGGTGGGAGGTTTTTGTTTGTTTGTTTCTTCAAATCTACTTTGTATCTTGAGTATATTCATTGATGTTTACATGGTCTCCTAATTATAGACTGCTTTGGTAGTTGAAACAATCCTCTAGAATAACTTATACTGCCCTCGTGGCTGCTTACAGCAAGCTAGCTGTTGTTATACCCGTTGCAGTCCTGCCTAAGGCAACTGAACATCATCATACAGTTTACAGGTACATAAAATGCTGCCTCAGGTACCTTTCCTCCTAGATCCCTCACCAGGAAGTTACAGTCTGATTTCAAGCTTACAGTCAAGTTAACTTGCATTGTATACGGGGTTTCTACATTTTTTGACAAGGACGGCCAAGTTTTTCAGGTGTTGCATAACTTAAGAGTTATTTTTCATCTTAACACGGGGCAAAACATAAACATTGATTTAGCAATGATTTCAAGATTGTGTAGGTCATATTATGTGTGTGTTGATTTGGTTTTTCCTCCCTTCCCTGTGGATTTCACGTGATTACAGAAGTGACAGAAAAAGCAGATTTAGAATATCTGCCATTCTGCATTCTGGCATAATTATGTTTATATTTTTACAAATGCTAATTTTAATGGGAGATCTAAAAAACAGAAAAGAAGCTCTTAAAACCTATACTTTGAGAGCCTTTTAGAGATTTCTGAAAAGGAAGGAAAATCTGGCACTTTCATGATGCAGAACTGCAGATAAATCATCAAAACAGGAATTGATCAACCCAAAGTTGTCAAATAACTAGAATTTTTTGTTTCAAAATTAAACAATAAGGCCATGAATTCTTCCAGTCTTTGAGTTACTGTTCTTATTTTTTTTTGCCTAGAAACCATTGTAACAGATGACTTTGGCTTTTGATTGAAGTGCTCTATTGTTCAGCGCCAACACATTCTGACATCTTTTGCAGATCAATTAAAATGCACCGGTGTGGAAGAAATAAAAATGAAGATGTCATTTTATCCTTAGTTTGGAATAAAAAGAAATGCATTTGAGGAAAAAGATGAAAGAGAAATGAGCTATGTTTGAATATAGTGAGCAATAAGTTTTATGTATACAAGAAGTTGCCTGACACTACTCCATGAAGTAAAAATAAATTAACAACTAGGTAGAAATAATTTATAAAATGAAGGATATAAATGAATTTATATGAATTTATAAAATTCATTTTATAAAATGAAGCAGAATAATAAGATAATATGTTCACAATCTAAGCCATCAGCCAGAAGGAACCATGAATTTGGTTTAGAAATGAGAAACTGAAAAATACAATCTTAAAAATAGAGTGAAGTAAATGGACAAGTTATTGACATTTTTGAAAGAAAAATCTTGCTGGGAAAGAATTGCTGACTCTGAAGATGAAATCCCCAATCCTGCATGTGCACTTAATTATATAATCAACTATGATCTTGTCAGTGGCTTTCATGAGGATACGGATCCAGTGACTGTAAGCAGTCGTGATTAAAAATAGGTATAAAAATTGGAAGGCTTAGTGATTATTGTATGAGCAATTGATGATGAAATATGAAGGTTTTTTGCTACGTTCCTTCTGTCAATTTTTTTTAGAGTACACAGATGATGGAAATATTTCTTTATATACTGTTTTATTTTCCTTAAAAAACAAAGACCTTTAGAAATAGTAGGTGAATGTGAAGGGTTTTGTAGAATGTTCAGTAGAAGAGATTGATGTGTTGAATTTTCAGAGGTTCCTCCAGAATGATAAGTAGTTAACAGATTTAATGTTAGAAAAAACAAATATAAAATTACTGTGTCTGATAGAAGCTGTAGGTTCAGCAGTAAATATTAAGAAAGAAGAACATAGTTCTTTCTCTTAAAGTCTACAAAAAATGTGTGTTCTTTGAAACACTATGCATAATCCTATTGCACCCAATTACACTATCACAAGTCACTCATTAAAGCTGATCATTGAGGAAGTACACTTTTATATTATTAGGTTCCAGGAGACAGGATTTATCCGGGAGCATAGAAAAAAACAACTTCATTTTGTTTATATATTTTGTTCTGCATTTTTTCCCTAATAGAAGATGCAAGTCCTTTGAAAGGTTTTCAATATAGGCAGGGAGTGATTTGGAGGAAGAACCTGAAATTATGTTATATGTCCAGGTGGAGAAACACAAGGAGATGAAACGGGAAAGTTGAGGCACAGCATAATGGACAACTTTAAATCATAGTGGAGACTGAGTCTGCACAGTCAAATAAGTGACCTTTGGACATCAATACAGATAAATCTTGCTCAGTGCTAGTGTAGTCTCTGAGAACGCTGATATTAAATTCTTGATTTGTCCTCATATTCTACTCGACATGGGTTGTTTCAGTTCCCTCTCCATCAAACTATGATAGCACAGAGAAATTGCAAGCGTAGCCTTGTGAGTGCATGTATTTGTTTCTGCTTTTTATTTTTATCACAAGCTGTTTCTTTTCCTGACTCCTATCTATGAAAAATCATACAACTTGGAAGTGCTCCCAAACTTGCAGCTTCCAGGCAACTGTGGGTGACTTGGATTCCATTTTAGCTCTGAGACGGATCAGAGGTCTGTGGCTTCTGTAGAGGCTTTACAGATGATTTTAATTTCATGCATGTTTGCAAGCTTTGAAATACTAAAACTCTCAAAAAAATGAAATTACTGTTGTCTATCCAGGTCTAGAGGGCTGCAATGTGAACACAGAAGTAGGAACATTCCTATTTCCAGGACACAAGTACAACAGGGAGATTACTAGACCGAGCATGTATAACTTTACACTCACTGCAAGAAGTTTTCCTCAGACCTCTGATACTTCTTTGCAATTTACTGATTTTTAGCTGGACCATGTAGTTTGTGGGATCAGATCCTAATGACAGAAGCTGAACTAGATTCTTCCCTAATAATGTGACTTCATTATATGGAAGTTTGTAAAAGTTCTTACAGTGTAACCTGTGAAGGTGCATCTGTGTGTATGTATCTCTATGTGTTTGGGTATTTCTCTGTGTGTACACCTTGATTTAGTAGCCTTCAATACCAAACACTCTTTCAAGGAGATATATTCAAATGTAGAATTCTTTTTTTGCATGAACATGCAGCCTGTACATAATCAAGAAGCAAAAAAGACAGTGAAACCTTTACCTTAAAGCCAGTTATGTCAATCTCTTCTCCTTCCACCAACAAGCCTCTTGAAGATAAAATCATCGAGGCATGTCAAGGTCATATTTCTTTATATATCCTCTTTATCCTGATTATGTTGAAATAACTGTTACATAAGTACAGGAGCTGATTTCAGTAGATCCCAATAGCAGAGGAATTGTGATTCCACACAATATGCCAATTCACTTTCTTCCTGCTCTATGTTAAGTAGCCTGCAGGATTCATCATAATTTCAAATGCTTTTCAAAGCCTGTTTGTTAAAAACAATCATTATGACTATTCAAAATGAAATGGTGATATTGTAACACGTTACCTAGAAGCATTAGGGCCTCAGGTTACAGACCTCAAGTTTTTCTGAACAAACCCCAGCTTGATTCTTCTTTTCTTCCTTAAACTGTCCTGATTGAACACAAATTGGTTCAAGCTAATGGGTGGTGGGATATGATGGTGGGAAGGAAGAGTATTTCCCTAGGAGAGATAGATCAGCAAAGGGGCTGCTTGCTCTGACCAGAGTCTGCAGAAGAGCACAGAGCTGGAGAGTCACTCAGGTGGGATGGTCCTCAAGGACCTCAAGAGGTCACCAGTCTAACCTGCTGTCAAAGCAGGATCAAATCAGGCTGCTCGGGACTGTCTCCACTTGGGTCTTGAAAACCTCAAAAGATGGAGATTACACAACCTTGCTGGGCAATTTATTCTTGGGATTTTATTTTAATTTTATATACAGTCTGACCCTCACTTCTTTAGCCTTAGGCGCTTTGCCTCTTATTCCCTATCATGCCCTGCTGTGAAGATCACAGCTCCATTGTCTTGATAACCTACCTGTAGGTTCAGATAGAGGGCTATTAGGTTTCCCCAAAACTATCTCTTCTGCAGGCTGAATAAGCCCTTGTCTCTCAGCCTCTTCTTGCAGGGCAAGATCTCCAGCCCCTGACCAGATTGGTGGCAGTTGTCTGTTGTCAGGGCACATTCCTGGCTCGTGTTCAGTCAGCCGTTTTCCAGGTTTTTTCCACAGAGCTGCTCCCCATTCAGCTAGTTCCCAGCCTGTACCATTGCCAGGGGCTCTTCCTGTGCAGATGGAGGACCTTCCATTTGTCCTAATCTAGTTTCATGAAGTTCTAGTTGGCCAATTTCTCCAACCTGTCTAAGCCCCTCTGAATGGCAGTCCTGCCTATAACGTATGAACCCTCTGGTCTGGGGTCATCTGCAAACTTGCTATAAGTGCACTCTACCACCTCCTCCAGGCCGCTTGATAAAGACTTTAAAACAGGACATGTCCCAGGATAGACCCTGTCAGTATACCACTGTGGTCATGTACTGGGAGGAAAAAGTGGTGCCTGAATGAACTCTGACAGGTGTGGCAAGAGGTTAAGGCTATGGTTTCTCAGTAGCATCCATTGTTAAGAATTTTTTTCTATTTGGCTATTCTTTTCTTCTTTTTTATTTTTTATTAACATGTTCACACTAAATACTAATCTCTGAACTTTGTACCATAGTTTGTTAGGTAAGACTTGCTGCTGTTGCATCTGCAGTCATACGGATTTTAGTTTATCACCTGGCACTTGTGCAGAATATGGAGTTGTCAACCTGTTACCTGTTTCTGACTGATCTCAGCCCACTGGAGCCAAAAAAGACAGGATAAATATCTGTAAATGTGTTGTAAACAAGTAAAGATCAGAGTTCTCTAAGTGACTGTTATAATTCTTATATGGATCACTTCTACTGCGTGCAGAGACTCTGCTAGTGGGATATACAAATCTTAAAAGTGTAACACAACTTCCTGATACAGACATAATAAATAGTAATAACCAATGAGCAACTGTGCTAAGCATTAGTATGCTCACCACTCCCAATTAGGTACCAAAAGTCCCTGCTGACAAGGCAGTTGAGCAGCTTTTAGTCAGGTCAGGGAGGAATAAACCTCTACTGCTCCCTGGAATGAGTTGATCCTTAAGGTTACTGAGCTGCTGTCAGTTCCCTGTTTTTTCCCTTTAGGATCGTATACCTCTCATGTTGGTGTCTTTCCCCTTGAATCTTTGAGCTATCTTCATCTCAGCAGTCTTACCTCTGCAATTTTATCTTTCTTATCTTGCACAGCTCCACTATACAGATTTTCTCACATCTCAGGCAATTTCATCAGAAGCTTGGGCTGAGGTCTCACAGCTGGGCCATATCAGAGCTGGACCCAGGATCATAGGCAGCTGACTCTGAGTTGGTGTAACACAGTGAACCTGCCCTTCCCTCCTCCCTCTGCCACTTTTTTTTTTTTCCCATTGGCTCTAAGTGGCTTTAAAATCAGCCAAGCAAAGGTCAGTCTCAGTGGTGATGTTCAGGGAGGAGAAAAACTTCTCCTTTTCTTCTGCTCTTAGGATAAGGAACAAACAGGCTGAGACATGCAGAAACAGCTTTTAATAGTGCATGTCTGTTGTAACTCACCTTGTCTTTCATTCCAGTGTTGGAGTAGACAATGTAAAAGATTTAGTGCTGCACTATCGCAAGTAGAAGAAATTACAGTGCTTTAAGCCAGAGTTCAGATTCAGGTTTATGTGTAAACTTAGCATGAATGAGCCAATTCTTTATTGGTAACATTATCGCTTGGTTTAAACCAAACTGGATTACTTTGGTCATATTGAACCTGAACTGAACCCTGCATTTTACTTGCTTGTTTCCACAGCTAATACAAAACCTCTGGCTGTAGGAAGAAAGATTTCAGGAATGGATGTACCAGTAATGAGAAGGCTCTAGGAGGGACAATAATATTGAGAACAAATACAAAAGGAAAACTGTATTATTCCAGAATAGAAGATGAAGTTGAAAGACTTGACAGGAAAATCAATTTAATAAAATAAACTACGGTGACAAAGAAGAGAGCAATTGAATGTAGAGTTACCAACTCAGTGGTAATGGAGTATTTTATAATCACACGGTGCCTAGATTTTTAATATGAAGGTGTAGGGTTAACAGATAAAAGAAGACACAACTCTTGCAAACATATCAACTCCCCCAGCCCTCCAAGTACTATTGACTACTAGTAGAAGCAACTGTCTAAACTCCCGTCGCTACCAATGCAGAATGAAGCTCTGTTTTCTATAGTTATCTGATAATCCCTGTGTTTTTAAGTATGACATTACTGAATAGCCCTTTCCAATCTGTTACTAGGTGATCTGGCATGAAACTAATGCAGGGAAAGAAAGCTGTAAAAATTCCTTTGGTCTGTGTAAATGGTTTGTACGAAAATCTCATTTTCTTCTAGAGTGAATGTTTCTAGGTACTCTTACGTTTCTCTTGTACTTTTTCCTCTTACAAAGACATGGCACGTTCCTCTGGAAACTGGTAGATGAAGACAGCTGTTAATTAAAAGATGAAGCATATTGTAAATTGGCCTGTGCATGGAATGTAGTGTGCGTACAGTGACAAAAATAGCACACACTGATTATGTCTTTGGCTGTATGATCATGCATGGAAATTCCTCAGTTAAGCTAGTAAGTGCAATAATGCAGAGTATTTAAAAACACTTTAATTTTTAATTTTTATCTTTTACTCTAAAAATATAGGTTACTACCCTTAAATGAGTGAAGTATTTTCTCAGTGGTAAGATCAGGTTTCAACACTGCAATGACGTTGTCTTGAAAACTCTCTTCCCATTAGCAGGGGTCTATCCTTTTTTGGAAGAATTGAGGTTTATTCTGACTCAGTGGGAGAATGTGGCTTATTGCCTCCAGCGAGGAATAAAGGAGACTGTACTGGCAAGGGAATAGTACCTTCTACATATTTTAAATTACAGGGGAAATTGGCTGTTGTCAGGATAAATCCTCACTTGTTTTGTTTGTATTTTCCCAAATGTTCTCAAGGATCCAAATTAAGAAGTCACCATATTAAAATACTCACTTTGCTTTTGTTCAAGCTATTTAAGCTAATCATTGACTACAAGTCTTTTAGCAGGATAGGCACATTTTTTCATGATGCTTTACATTTTGCCTTCTGTTATTCTGGCAAAGGTTTGGAGTAGTATATCTCTGTTAAACAGAGGGTCTATTGTTCAAAGAGCTGGTCTCTGTAGTTTTGCCACTTTATTGCCTCAGCAGCACAATCCCACCTGGTCAGAGGGTGAAGGAGAGAAGCTGTTGTGAAGGGGTTTACAGCCAGCAGGGCTGTAAAAGTGTACGTGCTTAAAGCACAAAACCTTTTCCAGCCATTTCTGACTATTTTTCCTCTCCATTGCTGTATTAAAAAAAAAAAAAAATCCTCCAAAGGAAGTACTGGAATCTTCCCACTGAATACTCTGTGTTTGTCTGACTGAGTGTGGTGGGTTGACCTTGGCTGGATGCCAGGTGTCCAGCAAGGGAGTCTATCACTTCCCTCCTCAGCAGGTGAGGGTGGGGAGAAAATAAGGTGGAAGAAACTTGTGAGTAAAGATAAAGGCAATTTAATAAAGCAAAGGCCATGCATGGAAACAAAGGAAAACAAAAGATTTATTCTCTACTTCCCATCAGCAGGTGATGTTCAGCCACTTCCTGGGAAGCAGGGCTTCAGTATGCGTAGCGATTGTTCAGGAAGACAAACGTTGTAATAATGAATTCCCCCCCGGCCTCGCCCAATGCGCACACACTTTCTCTTAGTTTATAGTGCTGCCCCCCCAACCTGCTGGGTGAGGGGGGGAATATTGGAGGGACAGCCTTGATGCTGTGGGAGCGCTGCTCAGCAGTAGACAAAACACTTGTGTGTTCTCAACACCTTTCTATCTACCAATACAAAGCACAGCGCTATGAGGGCTGCTGTGGGGAAAATGGACTCCACCTCAGCCAGTCCCAATACACTGACCGAGACTAATCAGCAACTCCAAAACCTAGGAAAAGTCAGGTCTATGCAAATCTCTTTCATCTTGCTGTAAATGAATAGGAACTGTCTCCCCCTTTTTCTTGCCCTTTCCCTAACCAAGAAAGACATTGATACCTTAATTTGCTTTTTAACCTTAAAAGTAGTAATAATATGAACTTCATATTGCTTATTTTTCCTGGAAGATTCTGTGGGGAGCCTAATGAGTTTTCCTTGGAGCAGAGCTGAGGTGTTGAACTTCTTCAGAGAGCTATCATCTCGCCGTTTGTCATGCTTTTGAACTGAAGAGCTGTTGTTAGAAGAATAGTTTTGCACAAATTTTAAATTATTTCTCCCTTTTCACAGATGACATTGTAATTTCACTGTCTGTGCGTCTGCCCCATAGGAATGTACCTATCCAAGCCCTGGAGGCCAAATTCCTTTAGTATATGTATGCTATATGCCAGGTCTGGGTCCTGGATACTCCAGGGAAGGATGGCAAGGATGGGGAGATGCTACCACAACATTTCCTAGGGACTGCACACACAGCACAACTCCTAAAAGCACTCTGTGGAAGAGATCATTCCTTTAGTGGTACCACACTAGAAATAGGTGCCTACTGGAAGGGATGGCCCTCGTCCCTTGCAGAGATAACTCTGTCAAACTCTCCCTGAAGGAAGATGAGGACTGCAGTGAGAACCTGCTTCACCCCTGGAGTGAAAAGGAGAAATCTGCTAGAGCATCTGCAAGCTGCTGGCTTAATACCTTTCACAGAAAGTCCGGTTGCCCACCTAGGATTCCTGCTCTGATATTCCTGGCTGTGCTCCAAGACCAGGGTTGATAGATGTCCTGAATCTGCATAGTAACCATCTGTTTAGAGCCTGGGAGGCCATCACCACGCACAGAGGTAGAGTGGTGCAGGCCTAATATGCACAGCAGAGGCCATTTTGTCCTTCAGCAGCTGCTGCGTACATTAACTGTAATTTCTGTCATCTTGGCCACCCTGTTGCCAACACAAATCATACCTTTCCAAGCTATCTACAGTGCTGATCACAGCCAGGCTATGTGCACATGCAAAGAGAAAAAGGAATGGTGTTTACTTAGTGACAAAATGATATCTAATGAAGACCAGACTGAACAAGGCTGCCCCTCCTACCCCTTCCTTGGCAGCCCTGCCTTTGTGTAGCAATGCATAAATAACACTATTTTTGAATAACATAATTCAAAAAAGCTGTTTCACTCTTCCAAAAGAATGATCCCAAGGCATGGGAGATAACGTAGTCAGGAGAGAATTACTCTTGGTCCACCAAAGCTGTTCCTGAGAAACATTCTTCCTATGTGGAATTGCTGGAACTCAGACAGTGTGAACAATTCCAAACAAACAAATGAAATATTTTTTTTTTATTGTATTCCATGTGGATTTACATGAGAGATGGCCTTTGCAGGAAGAGACAATGCACAGCAGAGGACAGGCCTGGGAGTCCCTGGAGTTCAGGTTCTGGACACCTGCTGCAACAGCCCCGAGTGTGCTAGAGGAGACAGGGCACAGCTATTTTGTAAAGCTCTCTCTGCTCAGTAGTTCAGGTGGCATCTAGATACCTGTGCTGAGGACCAATGAGAGCTGTTCTGGAAGGGCTAAATCATGCTATGCAAGTGAAGAAAATATCTTTTTTCTGGACAAAAACATTATTTTTCATGTCTTGCCAAAAATAAGACATATGCTGCTTGAAAGTCTTGTCTCTGACTGCTCATGGCAGAGGAGCCTGAAGTCACAGTCATCCCCACATGTCAAGAAGAGTTCTGCCTTCTTCCTTTCTCTTTGTGACCTTGAACTTGATCTTAGGCCCAGGGGTGGTAATACACCTTAGCCTTGGAGTCTTCTACAGGGGGTCACCTTCTCAATATCAGGCAGATTACTTTCTCTTTTGTAGTGCAGGCAGGCCCTGCGAAAGCTGTGTGAAAAGCTGTGAGGCAGGGGTGGGTGGTAGCATGATCGGGCGGAGCAAATCATGTAGCACCATCTGGTAGTGTTTTGGGATATGGATGGTGCGGATGAACAAAAAGCCAGACTAGAGAGGCATCGTGCCTCAAAGTTACAACCTTTCTTAAGCTAGGCTGTGTGTGCTGCAAGAGTTTGCATTGTGAATGCCAATGGAATATTCTAGCCTGCATACTTTTATTCAGGTAGATTTTGGGAGAGATCCAGAAAAGCAAAGAGGCATAGCTTATTTTTCTGGTCATCTATGAAAAAAAAAAAGTAATAAATCTCAAAACCAATTTAGGACTTGATTCCTGTATAATACATAACTCTATGCAGAGCTCCTGCAGCCTTTAAGTCAGCTTGTTTGCAACATATTGCAGGTGAAGAATCTGACAAGATTCAGTGGAGGAAAACGTATGTTTGACTTTACCCCTTGGAAATACCAGCTTTCAGCTGCCTTTCTACGTTATAAGATTAAAAGAGAGAGAAGTGGGCATTTATTTTCCACTAAAGTTTATTTGATAGAAAATTCTCTCCTGTTTGGTAGGAGATAGATATGAAAATGGGAATAAAATTGCTGAGTGAAAAGTAAAAATAAAACTATATAAACACCTACATACATATAGTTTTTTCATCACAGAGCCTTTAGAAAGGCTACTTAAATAGGGAATATGCAAATAAGAAATTACTTTCAAAAGAAAAAAGCTGTGAATTTTTTTATTTCTTTTCTGTTTTTTTGGTTCACTTTGCAGGGGGGAAGTTGGGAGGAAGATTAAATGTTGGACTATGACGAGAGCAGTGATGGTGTTTTGAATTTGGGCATGTTTTTCTCCCTGTAACAGAAGAGGAACCTTTGAATTATTATTGTTTTTGTCCCAAAGGCTCCCATCCCAGCTAGGTCTTTTGCTTGAGAAATCACCCATACAGTAAAGTTGAACTCTAATACATACTGTTCAGCTGTTAAAATACTTGGGGTTTCCATGCAGGCAGGGAAAGTTCTTTTAGCCTCCACGGAATTTGGAACTGATGTGGTCATCATGCTCTACGTTTTGATCTTGACACTATCATAAATCAATGACAAATCAAATATCGTAACCTTTTGGGTATGTTCAGCAGAAGGCAATCTTTACTGCTTTTTAAAAGCTTGTGATTCTTATATCACGTGTAACTTACACACTCTCAGATTCTTATGCACTCCTCTTAAAAGGAAAGATTTCGTGTTGGATTTAGATTCTAATTTAATGATTTTTTTTTCTTTATTTCATAGTAAGGGTTACTTATCTTTGCTTTCTTCTTTAGAATTGCCTATTGTGTTGTGAACAACCATTTGAGACTAAAAATGCACAGGGGAACAATCACTGTTTCTGCAGTCATGTTTTCACTGGGATACAAAAATGTTGGATTAGTAGTATTCTATAACAACATTGTATTTGGGATTGCAGGAACAAGAATTCTAGGAATTTGCATCCTTTCTGAATGTTAGTATTTCTGCCACGTATGCAATATGGTCCCTGGGATACAGGGTTGAAGAGTTTAAGCCAATGTCATTTCTCTAATGGCACTGTATTCTAAAATGTTGGACAGTAAACCTCCACTCCTTCCAATGGTAATTTAGGAATGTCACTTTCTTCATGTAAGTAGTTCCAATTAAGTGAAAAGATGCCAATTGCATGCTTGCAAGATCAGGTTAGGGTATGTCTATACACATTCCATTATCTTATTTGTTTTCTGTTTTTCTTGGCAGTGAAGGAAATGAGGCATACTAAATTACTATCTTCATGTCTGCTTTCTCTTTCCCTCAATAACTTCTGATTCTATTGACCAGTTTGAAAGTGGGGGAAGGTATCAGAGATAGTTACTTTTCTACCTGCTTTATGAAAATCAGCAGCTGAATAGATGAGAGATCCAAATTAATGTCCTTGTTGAGGGGAAGACAGGGAAAGAACCGAGCTGTGGGGTATTCTTTAGCTGTAGCAATCTGGCCGCTCGTGCCCACAGTTACACACAATTGCAACATCTGTTTTCTTTTGCAAGGTTTCATGCAGCAAGTGACCATATGCTGTGCTTATAAACAGGGAGATGGAAAGCTTACTGGGCAAAGGGTGTAAAGCTAGGGAGATGCAAAGGGCATAAAGGTAGCAATTAACGGAGCCACTTGCTTAATTCTTGTATGGGGCTATTTCGTTGCTAATGTGTTGGCAACAGTAACTTATTATATTAAAAACATCAAAGTAGTAAGGCTTGAAAGCCGATAGGATTTGGGCATCAAAGACTTGTTAGTAAATCACATTTTTAATCACACTTCTGAAATGATCAGTAATTTTAGTACTCTGCATTATTTGGATGCTTATTTTTGAGAATGTCTAGCTTTCAGAGGACGAGATGGTACATATTGCTGTGACCTAACCATTTTTCAGTTACACTAACTGGTTACAAATATTAATGTTTATGGCTAGAATATTACACACACATACAGCATTGTTATTGTGAAGATTTATTATTGGGTTTCAGCTGACTGACTTTCTGTAGTATTTCCCTCTGGTAGAAAGTCCTATATTCACAGCCTTTTCTTCAGTGCCAGGCGTCACACAGAATGCAAATCATGCACATTCAATATGGTTGGCTTGCATCAAAATCAATAATGTTGCCAGCACTTGAACAAGCAAAATAAGTACAGGTATTTCTTGAGGAATTTCATATCTGGGTTTTGTTGTGTGCCAGAAAAATGCCTTGTAGATCGTGTCGTGATTAGCTGTGTAGGGTTCTGTTCAGACTGGGTAGCTCTTTGAAGGTTAGTTGGGATATACTTTACCAGATATGGCTTTTCATTCAAGCTCCACAGTCCATCTCTTCTCTTTGATCCAGAGGGGTGTAATTAGCATCTTTACAGAGGAAGTGAATGAGACTAGAGGGTTCAGCAGTCCATGGGTACGAGTTTTCATTTTTATTTGGTGTTTTTTGTGTTTTCTGGTCAAGAATGACTGCTTCTAGAGATAACATACAAATCCTTGTTCCATGCTGTGCAACATTATGGTGGTCGAAATAAACATCTTTTTCAACTTTGCTTGGCTCAGAATATCTAGAATATGTATAGAACCATCATCATATATATGACATATGTATGATTCTCTCCCTGTATAATCAATAGGATAGCATGAGAATAAAAATATGCAAACAAGTTTTAATTAAGAACAGAATATCTTCTCAGAATAGAGAATGAAAGGAATTGTATCATCTATACTTATGGTAAAATATGTGTAAGCTAGCTAATACAATTTTTCTTAATATTAATTTTGATTATGTTTATGGTAGAAATGTTCAAGTGAAAAACAGAAATCTGAGCTTAATTTGGGAAAATCATGGGAAGTGTGTGTTTAGGAAAGAAGAAATTAAATTAGTATTCAGATATAAGAAATGATTGTACCTGTTTATTTTGCAAATGATAATTAATTTCTGAAGAATTGTGATCTTTCTCTTGGAAATGAGATAATATGGATTTATGTATGATGTGCAGCCGTCTGGTTCAGGATATCTCCAAAAGATACTGAACTTCCGGTTGCAGTTGTGGAGAGGGCTCTTTCAGCCAAGAACTCTGATTGCAGGTAGAAAAAAACCCACACATTTTTGATTCTCATGACTAAAACTATTGGTTAATAGCATCATGGGTTCTTAGATGCATTACACCCATCACCAGAGGAAGCAGTAGAATGGCAGTTATCCTTGATTAAATCTGAACTGAGAAGCTGAGATGTTCTGAGATTTTTGGTATGATAGTCCCTATACCCACAAGTGCAATAGACAGGCACTTTCAACACCTAACAATAAGGTAAAATATGCCATCACAACAGAACAATGGTACTTCAGGAAATCCCTCTGTAGGGAAAGGAAGCTGAAAAAATTTAACTTGTTTGACTGAAGTTTTAAAATCTAGTTGAGTATTTGAAGTTAGAAATGAACTTCTGTCAATTGTACTAGTAGAAACTGTATCAGTGTTGACGTAAAAAAAAAAAATGCGGTATTTCAAGCACCGTAGGCTTCAGAATAGCATTATGATTTCCATAATGCTGTATTTTAATAGCGTTTTCCCCACTTTGTCAAAAAAATTGCAGTATTTCAGTATGCCACAAAGACAGTCCTCGTATGGAATTTGTATTAAGTTGAAGGAAATACCTATTTTATTGCTATTGTGTTGACTGGAGCAACATCAATGTAAGTGTTTTGACTTTTACCTGCCTACTTTTATTACTAAGCAATACTTTTCTTTGAAAACATCACACCTGCTCTACTATTCATCTTCATATTAACTGAAGATTTTTCTCCAGAGATTATTGATATATGATAAGCTAAGTCGATATGTTTTCCAAAACATTTTAAAAGCTGTTTACCACTGGGTGGATGAAAACTGTAGAAGAGATTTCACTAGTCACTGCCAGTAATTGTTTTATTCTAATACTTTTATTTTCTTCCTGAAACTAGGTGACCACCATGACTTCAGATTTCTATAGCGTTGCCCACACTGTGAGGGGAGCACACATTGTATGGACGTTACCTACTAGCCTGTTAAGTTTTGTAGAGCACAAGCTTGTATTAAAAAAAAGAGACAGGGAAAGAAAAGGGAGAGAGCAGTACCCAGTTTGTAGACAAAAGCTTCCTTCAAAATATGAGCTGCTGTCAGCACATCTGCAGACAGGCTGAAACTGTAGTTCCAAGAGGTATGAAATGCTACCTTTAATTAAGGGGATATTAATTCTGAAATGTAATTTTTGAGAATTTGGGTGTAAAACACACTTTTCTTTATTATGTGATATTTATTAGAAAAAATGAGAATATTGGAGATGAACCAGAGAAAGGTGAGGAGTGTACCACTTGTATTTCTTTCTAATTTGAATTCTAGAGAAAATTTAATTCACTATTACAAAAGAAAGTCTCTCTGAGAATACTGCATTTGCATGCAGAAGGGGTAGTAAAAAGTACTTTTAAAAAATATTCACAAATACTCAATCAGTTAATTGCTGAATTGTGTTCAGTGGTATTCACCATTATTTGATATTCACATCCACAAATGAATAGAAATTCATTCAGATAAATTCAGTCCCTGAAGTGGCAGTGGAATGCAAAAATCTCTAAAGCTGCCTTGCAGGATCACGTGAGTGCTGATGCAGAAACCATTCACGTGGATATTTTGGTCATCCTTGGTAGTCATTTAATAAGCAGAAACAATTGGCCCATAAGTCAAAATGTTCAAATGCAGTGAAATACAGAAATGGGGGTCGGGCTGGTATATGTGATCAATAACTTGCATCCACCAGACCCTGTCCTGCAATCAGAGTGCTCGCATGGGCTAATGATACCGCAGAGCCCTACTGATTTAACGGAGTATGTTGGTTCATGGGACTGTCTCTAATATTGAATTGCAGGATCAAGGTCTATGGGATGAAATAGTCATTTCTATAAAACTTATTTCAGGAAAAAAAAAGGATTATGACAGTTCAAATAAGCTAGGCTTTTCTTCATAGACAATGCATGAACAGAAACAGGTGACAGAAATCTGCATTATCCCTTTTTGATTAGCAGGTATAAGTTAAAGGTTGGGAAGCTGCTAATGCAGTGCATTTAAAATAGATGAAGAAGTGATTAAATGAAGACAGTCTATAATGGTGAGAACTAACTAATATATGGTGTTAGATTGCAGTATATCTATAATGGAAAATGCTGCTTTTGAACTATGGTAGAACAATGTTAATTCTGTCCAAGTTTTTAATTTCTGTGACATGGGAAAAAAATGAAAATGCAGCTAAAAGCATTTTGGTAGTATGCTGTTTCAGGATTTCTTGCTTTTAGGAGAAGGTCAGTTGTTCAGACTGGTATTCTGAACACCTCAGTTATGCAGTGGATGAAAGGACCTCCTGAGCTCGCCAACTTCTACTTCTGCATTTAAAGAGAGCGAGTTTGAAGAATAAAAAATGGGGAACTGCTGGCTGTTTCTGCAATAAATATTGAAAGGGTTTCCAGCTTAAACTAATAATATGTAAGAGAAACACCTCTGGCTTAAGTTTTCTTATAAATATTTCAAATCTATATTCTTCCCTCACTGGTGGTAGTAATTTCTTGAGGCACAGAGCTCATTCTCAGCATGCTAGCCTTAGTTAGTGGTAAGTCTTTCCTTCAGAAAATACCCCCTCCAGAAGTGTGCAGAATTAAATTATCACCATTGCTGCAAAGCTTAGAAAAAAAGTTATTGTATAATGTGATAAAGGTAGACCTCAAAACCAATTTCTGTGATGTTTTGCAAGACAGAGCTTTTCATCCTTGGATGACTGTTAAATGTTAAATGTGGAGTCTTAGTTCTGTTTGTGCTTTTAAATGGAAACTACTGGATCTAATTCTCTTACATGTTCCACAGTTTTTACATCTGTGTCATGGTATTAAATTCAATAGAGTTTCATCAGCTTAGGACAGGAGTAAGAACATAGCATGTTATCTGGCTTTGGCTCACTTTTCTGTCTTGCTGTCAGACTTGATGAGCATCTTTTAGTGAATAACGTTAACAACTGCTTGACAAAATAGAGCTTTGTTTAGCACTGGATGTTTGTAATACTAATAAGAAAATAACATGCAAGAGTAAAAACGTATGGAATAAGAGTGGATGTATGAAAGTGATGGAGAGAAGTTTCACCTGACTGCAGGAAGTTTAGCTCTGGTTTCTTTTGCATTTACAGTAAGAAAGTGACTTTAATTATATTAGCCAAAATGAGTATTCAAGACATTTCTGCTGAAGATAGAGCAGTATTGAGTATTGTTGATGAGCAAGGTCTGGCATACAGCCTAGCTGCTGTTTGCAGTAAAAAAGGGCTACAGAGTCCAACAGCAGAAAATCAGAGCTCTAAAGGATCTTGTTGAAAAGTATCTTTGAATACTGTGTTCTTCTCTAGTGAGAATATAATGGTGAAACCAAAGGTGGTATTGCTGCTTGTTCTTAGAATCCAAATATATATCTGATTGTCTTTCTTTTTATGAACGGGTACCTGGGTATTAAATTGAGATGAGCTAGCAATTTCACCAACAAAACCTATGCGTTATTTAAATGAAGACTGCCAATCTATCACTGCTTTCTTCCGTTGCTTCACTTGAATGGCAAATGTATTTATCTTTTACTGTTGCCATAAAATCCCTTCCAACACAAAGCTGCAAGCACCACAAGGGGGCTATTTCCTTTCTGTTAACGCTTTTATTATTTTTGCTTTAACTATCATGGTATCTAAGAAGGAGGCTTTATGATAAAGGGCCTCACGTCTAGAAAAATGATGTCCTCTTGTATTATATATATTACGAGAATTATAATATTTGTTTATTGTTGCTAGTAAAAGCAAATGATCTGTTCAGTTACGTTTAATCAACTAAAATGAATTCATTTTCCAATGCATAATGCTGAGATTCTACTTTCAACATATTACAGAGTGTTTTATGTAGGATTTTCTTCTTTTCAAAAAGAATAGAGATTGCCACTCTTACAATGAGTTCTAATGAAAGGCTCATATCTACCTTGCAGCCTCATAAATATGATTATATTTGTGAAGCTTCATATGATGACTGTAGGACCCTATTTAGAATGTATAAAGCTTTTTTTTTTTTTTGGAGGTGTTAAATTTATATTAGGAAAGTTGCTTACCAAGCAGCTTTTCCTTTCCATAATAGCCTTTCTTTCTTTCATCCAAAATAGCAGACCTAAAAAAGTCTGCTGTAAGATTTGCCTGGTTTTTTTTGTTTGTGGTTCTTTTTTTTTCTTTAATGGCTCTGAACCCAATGCACTATGAACTTGAATAATGCTATGTTTAAAATAGGCTGGAGGGAGAGAATACCACAGCAACATAAAAAAATAGGAAAAAAAAAAAAAGTGGCAGTGATTTAATCAGTTTAATCAGTAAAGGTTTGCTACAATGTTGAAAGGAAACGTAGACAAGTAAATGTATTAATTCAGGATTTAACTGGGGCTGACTGGCAGCTGTGCTAGGGGATGGACTTCTCTTCGCCCTGTGGGCTGGGGGAGCCATGCCCATGAGAGCAGTGGGTGCTGTGGGCACCAGCAGCCCCGCCATCACCACTGTGGGGGTTGCGGACGTCATCTGAAGGCCCACACAACCACTGCCAATATCCAGGCCCTGAGGGGATTTGAATGGACCGATCAGCATGGGATATCCCCTACCGGTCCTGTAACTGACCCCTGCGTGGGGGTGGCTGGGGGAGAAGTCCCACAGCACAAGGGACTGGAGGAGGGGGATGAGCCATGGGGCGAGATCATGGGGCCCTCACCCACCCTGCACCTTCTTTCCCACTTGGGGCAGGGAGGTCTTGTCGTAATTTGAAAAACAGCACTGTCAGGTTGGTCTTAAACTGTGACACCTGTTTGTCTAACTTTTCTCACCCTGATGAACGGTTTAATGTGTCCATCACACCTCTGATGTCCTTCAGTCACCTTCCAAATGTCATGTCTGGGTTTTGAGAAGAATAGTGTAAAGAGTAAATTTGAGTTTTGTTTGTTTTTGTTGTCAACTGGAAAGATTTTTTTAATAATGGAAATGCAGATGGTGGATGATGTACCAGAGTGTACTGCCTTTCTTACAGTACAAATTAACATTACATCAGTACTTTTTTTTTTCATTTCTTTATAGAAAGCTGGATTGAGGCTGTGACACTCCTGTGCCATTTTTATCCAGGTTTCCTAAGGAATTAGATGTGTATGATGATATTTTCGCTTTCTTTTACTACAAATGGGTTTTGAACAGGTTTCTTCATTGCAAGGATATTTTCCAGACAGGTGAAAGTTTAAAAGTGATCAGGTTATTATGACAATAATGTACTGAGTAAAGGAGAGAGACCTAAATTGATGCCCTACAAAGTATGATACAACTGCAATATTAAGTACCAGAACATGACAGTAAGCATCCCTCAATCACGAGAAAAGTTCCAGTAAGGAGAACTGCGTGTTTTGCATGAAATGACCCAAACGTGAGACAAAGCCCCAGGAGCTGAGGCTTCATTAGCTCTGCTGTCATAGATCTGCGAATTCTGCTGATAGAGTTCACTACATTTCTTGTCCCTGTTTTGTAAAATGTAGGCCGCTTGTATGTACTTTTTATGAATTGGCTCCCTGTGATTAACTGTAAAACCTTATAAGAAAGTCATTTTTCCACCAATTGGATTCTTGATGTGGTTGGCCTAATGACTAATAAATAGATGAACTTTCACTGTGGTAATTCATTTGCTGAGAACTCCTAAGCATTTGAAGTTTCTCTTTCAGGGAGAATAGTTCACAATTTGCAATAATTTAAGGTATCTGATTTGTCAGTTACTTATGTTTCTGGCTTGAATTAGCTCTGTCTTTGCCAGTGCTTTGCCTTATCCAGAGCAGTGTTTGCCAGCTCAGTGTTGGTGCTGCCTTATGTGCAAGTCCGGTGTTCTGAGCATTACGGACTCATTTTTCAGGCAAAACACGGAAAACTCATCAAAACCTCATTTTTGTGAACACTTTCAACGCAGCCCTTTTCACCATAATATAGGATGAAAGTGAACGTCAAAATCTTGAATGCTTTCTCAATACCAAATGGTTGTCATCCAAACTACAACACTGAAGTAAGATCTTATTCAGTTCAGCAGGGAACAATATTTTCAGGATAAGGAGCAAGCATAATATAATGGGAATCTCTCAGTAATTTTGCAGACAGAACCAAGTTAGGTGAGAGTGTTGATCTGCTTGAGTGTAGGATGGCTTTGCATAAGGATCTGGACAGACTGGATCAATGGGCTGAGGCCAATGGTTTAAGGTTTAACAAGGCCAAGTGCCAGGTCCTGCACTTGGATTATAACAACCTTATGCAGCGCTACAGGTCTGGGGATAAGTGGCTGGAGAGCTGCCTGGCAAAAAAGGACCTGGGGTTATTGGTCAACTGACGGCTGATTATGAGCCAGCAGTGTGCCTAGGTGGCCAAGAAGGCCAACGGCATCCTGGCCTGTATCAGGAATAGTGTGGTCAGCCAGACTAGGGCAGCAATCGTCCCCCTGTGCTCAGCACTGGTGAGGCCCCACCTCGAGTACTGTGTTCAGTTTTGGGCCCCTCACTACAAGAAAGACATTGAGGGCCTGGAGCGTGTCCAGAGAAGGGCAACAAAGATGGTGAGGAGTCTGGAGCACAAGTCTTATGAGGTGTGGTTGAGGGAGCTGGGGTTGTTTAGCCCAGGTAAACCACCTTATCCCTCCCTACAGTTACCTGAAAGGAGGTTGTAGAGAGGTGAGGGTTGGTGTCTTCTCCCAAGTAACAGACGAAGAAATGGCCTCAAGTGCACCAGGGGAAGTTTAGACTGAATATTAGAAAAAGTTTTTACACTGAAAGGGTTATTAAGCGTTGGAACAGGCTGTCCAGGGAAATGGTGGAATTGTCATCCCTGGGGGTATTTAAAAGATGGGTAGACGTAATGCTTAGCGATACGGTTTAGTGATGGTTTTTATGAGTGTTAGGTTGATGGTTGGACTTGATGTTGTGAAAGGTCCCTTCCAACCTAGACAACTCTATAATTCTATGATTCTAATACATCTGCCTTTCCTGTGAAGACTGACTCTAATGTTGTAGTATCCTGTAAAATGTTAACTTTTAAGAGATTAAAACATTTGTCCCTAACAATTTCAATACTCATTTAAAAAAAAGGAAGAATGGAATGATGAGCATTGTGCCTGTTTTGTCTTTGACCTAACCTCTACATCATAGAGAATTGTGATGTAGTTGTGTATTATCTCAAGGCAGATCCATGAGGGGAGTAAGAAGATATGGACATTTACTCAAGTAATGTGTACATCTACAAGATGTTTGTGTTTCAAATTAAATTTTTTCAGATTCTGGTCCTGAATGAGCAGAAGTCGTGGATATATCGCCACTACTGTGAAGGTTTTCTTGCTGACACTTTTTCTCAATCCATGTTGACCTTGGTATTTCAGGTGTGATCATGTTGACAGACAAAGTAGCAAGCTGATAAATATTAATTGTAATACTTAAGCGTTCAGATCAGAAAATGGAGAGCATTCAGTACTGTGTGAGTTGATGGTTTTCAAATACCATGTGCGTACATGTTCAAAAATGTATGCCACGTTATGCCAGCTGGGAGGATATTTGTTACCATACACCAAATGTAAATTCAGGCTGTAAATTAATTAAGCTTCTTATTTGAGTCTATCAGAACAAAACGAAGCCTGCTCTGTTGCCAAGACTGTAACAGATTTTTCTTAACATATTGTCCCTTGACAATTTGAGTGTTACAAATGGTTGTAAAACCAACATGATGGAGCTTGTTTCCATAGGGCCTTTCTTTGTCTCCTTATTCTGAAAAGCTAATATTGCAGTTCTAAAGTAGTGGTCACCTTCATTTCCCTCCATAAAACGTCAATTAGACTTAGACTGGAAGAAGGGAAGGCAGGGGGAAGATTCTGTTTGGACCATCAGCTTCTAGCTTTCTTCATGAAACTTAGTTGCATAAACTTTCTCCACCCGTACTGAGATCCTTTGCAATCTTCCCATATAAATGAGTTTATTAAATGAAACAGTGTAAAAACAAAAGGAAAATCAGATAGAAATTGAGTAAACTGAGTGTACAGAAGAAAAATTGACCCACTAAAAAGCTAAGGACATCTTGTGGAAGAAAGGTAGAAAGAAAATGGAGCCTAATGGTACCATACAATTAAATGATCACAGACAGACCACTTTGATTTCCAATAAATTTACTGTTGGTGATCATAAATTTCTATTAGAAAGTAATCATAAATAAGCCCATTACTTTCACCTGAATGCCTAAAAAAGCACGTATAATGAAGTGTTATGTCAACGCTATTAAAAATTACTATTTTTCTTGGAACTAGAATTTGAAATGTTTTTAGGTATTTTGAGGATATGTGCTTCATAGAGGAAGGTGCTCGGAACTTTCTCAAAATCAGGTCCTTTTTTAAGGAGTGTCAAGCAATAGCATTTTCAGAAGCACTGTATTTGAGTAACATTAGTTACACTGAAGAAGATGTGAAGTTTTTGGTATGTTCTTTAGCAGAACAGCTGAGGTTCTGTATCATCCTTTGCATTCACCAAAGGATCAGGGCTGTATGGTATGTGTGTACCACAATGACAATAATCATTGAGTTCATCCTCAATATGACATACATTCAGTGCTTCATATCCTGTGGATCTTCCGACTTATTCCTAGAACAGTGAAAAAATGTTTTCCTAACAGCTTTGGGAAATAATGATTTGCTAAAATTAATAAGACTTCAGAATTCACCGGTGTTTTCATACATTTGCATGAATTCATATGGAAATGAATCTCTGAAATCATAATAAAGTCACTTATGGCTTCTGCTAAGAAATGTACTTCTATTGCATTTTCTGCTTTTTCATAACTTCAGAGTATTCTGATTTTCTTTCAGGCTCACTGTCAGATATTTCAGCCAGCCTGACTGTTGTTTAGACTGCTGGATCACCAGCAGAGTTTGAACCTGGATCTTTATGGCTAGGCCAAAATTTTCTGCTGCTTAGAACCAGTTTTTTTAATCAGTCAGGAGTTTGCTCTGAAAGACGAAACAAAAGTTTTATGGTTGTTTCCACATACACTGACTTTAAATTGGCATTACTGCAACTCTAATAATGATCAGCTTGTTTCAGAATGGTGTTACTGGGAATGTCTTTTACAGATAATATTCTCAAAGCCCATAGGTAGCCTGAAATAACCAACATTTCCTAAGACAGTATTTGGAGACAATGAAGTACATGTATCAATGGAGGATTCAGCTGAGGATTTCTCTTGGTTTGTTTCCAGGCATCATAATGTCTTTTTTTTTTTTTTTTCCCCAAGGAAAAAAATTTCATGCTGGCAAAGGGATCAGAAAACCTTCATGTAGTAAAGGCTTACTCATTTTTTGAAGCTCAGTCCCATTTATTTCCTGGTATGAATATTCGCAACTCAATTTTTGTTAATTTTTATATATAATCTCTGAAACAAGATATACCTAACAGAGGACTCAGCCATAAATTTATACAAATCCGTGGTGTCATACAGCTTTCCTCCTTGTGTCTCTATTTATGGTGCATTAAAGCTGAGTCACAAGAAAATCATGGGTTTATGAAGCTTCTTTCATAAACCAGAAAATGTAAAGTTTTATTGCTCTTTAGGCACAGATTATTAATGCTGTAATGACATTAAAGAGTATTAAATGCAAATTTGCAAAGCTCCAAAGAGCTTTATTAGGATAAGCAACATTTTTATTGAGTCACTGCTTTAATGAAAATCTGGCAAAGTAAATCTAAGTGAAGGCCACCACAGATGTTCTGCTATGCTTCATCAAGGAGTAAGCTGCTGAGTGCTTAGGGGTAGAGAAGGAAGCTTGGATGCACCCAGTCTTTATGTACATTTTCCCCCGTTGATTTATAGTGTGTGCTGCATATAAAACACAGGGGAGCATTCAGTAATGAAATAGAAAAAGGAAAAGATCAGAATCTGTATAATACTGTAATGGACATGCCAGATAAAGCAAATGAAAGAGATTCTAGTCTGCCAGGTGCTCTACCTGAGTATGGAGGCTTTCTAGGGTGCAGGAAGAAATGGTGCTCTTGATTATGTAGATGACACTCAATCACTGAAATTTAAAAAAAAATAAATCTAACTGTAAATTAGTTCTGCTCATAGTGATAGAATTGTGATAGCAATGTGATTACATTGTTCACTAAAAATTACAGGCTTGTACAAGCGGACATGTTGTACCGTGGATCATACTTATGTAATTTTTACTTAGATAAGAATCTAGAACTGTCTCACTGCGGTGCCATATGCTATTTTGGAGGTGTGACAAAAGCTATTTAATATCACTTTAGAAGATAGATATAACGTGGAATCCTGGTTTCTGTGTAATTATTTAAGCATATAATATGTAGAAAATATTGAATTAATTTATAAGCATGGAGGCCATATATTTCTGACGGTTACTGCCTGACTGTGTCATACACTGTTAATACCTAAGACTTTCATAAGGGCCAGAATTTAATAAAAATTTCTGTTATTGCTCAATCCTGTGTTTTAAGAAAGGGAAAGAAGTAAGGCTGAAGATCATAAGGTGCATTTCTGATTCTGTTGGGAGCATCTCTGCTAATATTGCCCCCACTCTGGCAGTTTTCATATTGTAAACCCTTTGTCTCAAGTTTTCATAACTTGCTCAGGAAATATGCTTCTTTTTAAAACATGGGAACTGATTCATAACACATGGTACATTAGCTTTTTGTACATAGGTAAAGAGTGCTTACACACCTTAATGATGTTGAAAAACTGATGTGAAGCTGTCTGGGATCGAATCCTGCAACGTAGACTAGAATCTTGAAGTCCAATGATGAAGTACATTTGTAGTGTAAAAAGGGTTTGCTTATGGCTGTCCGCATGTAGAAAAGGAGACAATCTTCAGACCGCTTCTGCAGCGCAAGGAACTAGATGAGAAAGTGATTTACCCTCTGTTGTATAGTATCCCCGGATCTCTTGTATCTTTTTTCAGGCGGTGGATGGGGTCCCTGAGCTGGTGTTTTTAATCTGCCCATTGATAAAAGAACGTGTTTTATGTCCTGCTTTTTTTTTGAGAAGTGAACTGAAGCAAAACTGTAGCTCTTGAATTTTGGTGAAAATAAGAGTGTTTATGTGTTTTGGTTTGTTTTCTTTTTTTTTTTTAAATCTTTCACAAGAAGAAAATTTTAAGTGTGGGTATGTGTGTGGTACCTTTAGAAGGTTTTATGCAATTCAGTGCAAGCCTTATTAAAATTTCAGTCTTATTTCAGAAGACATTTTTTGTAGATTTCCGTACACACTAATTAATATATGTTATGGACTAAGATGTACAAGAAAGGCTGATGAAATGGCCTGGGACTATTACCTTACTCTCATCAAAATAATTCTGGATGAGCATTAATTAGATTAAAAGCCATTTCGATTTGTGCTTCAAAGTAACCAAAGTGGCTTTTAAAAGATGACCAGTATCTTTACAACAGAGTAAACCATCTAACGAATCAAATAAAGATCCCATAGTAACAGTCAGATATAATTTGACTGATGATAGCATAATAGCTCCATACAATTTGCTAATAGATTCTATCATTTTGAAATGCAACATATAATTATTACCAGGAAATAGCTGTAGCAACTCAGTCATTCCTATTAATTTCAGCTGTGGAAGAATCATGCTGTTCCCATTACATATACACGTACACTGTATTGTATCAAAGGTGACTTCTTTTATTTAGGCTAAAATTATCCCATTGACCTTTATAAGGATCTCTATTTCCCTAGAGTCCAGGGAAAGATGATGGGTCTTGCACTGTTCTCTCAGGCTCAGTATGATAAGCTCTTGCTTTGCAAAAGTTTCCCATGTGTATTTTTAATATGAGACTTACATTTATGCCCTCCTATTATGACGTAAAAAATAGAAATGGTGTTGTTCTATTTCCAGTCTTTAAAAGTTTGAACTTTAATCACCTTGAGTTAGAAGATATCTGGACTGGATACAAGTGATCTTGAATTCACCTCATGCATATTCCCATATGAACAGCCCCTGAGTAACTCACTTTCAAGTGCAAATTCCCTACTGAAATTGGGGTGCTCTTGACTTTAAGACTATACCATGAAAAGTAATGTTCATGGCACTAAAAAGTACCTGGATCTTGGAAAAACATTGCCACTTCTTTATGATATGATTGATACGTTTTCATAACTGTATCTTTATATTTTATGTAAATCAAAACTGTGTTTGGAAACCAGATGCATATCAAAGCTGCTATGAGAAGCTAAGACCCAAATATCTGTGAAATCATCAGAATCTTCTCAAAAAGAACCATGACAAGTCAGGAAAAAAAAAACAAAACCAAAAGGAAACAAACCAAACCCAACCCAATTATCATTAGACCAGATGAATTATGGCAGAGAAAATTGTAAGCAGTGCTTGCCAAGAGAATTAGGTGTTTGCTCAAAAGGTAATTGTAAACCTCAATTGTTTTAGGGTCCATAGCATTCTGTGACGCACCCTTGCTTTATTTTGAAAAGTGGTAAGTTTATATCTGGTTGCCATGGAGAGTACTCACAATGACTAACTTCAGGTATCTAATTAAGATGGCTTTCCATATGGAGAATACATAAAATCAGTTGGAAATCCAGAGTGTAGTCAGGATGCCTAAACTGTGTGTTTGAGCACTTTAACTCTGCCTTTGCTATGGAGGCACCATTGGATTCTGACTCCTAAATTAAATTCCCAGGCTTAAGTGTGAGAATTTTCCCTGTTGATATTCTAAATTATGTACATTGACCAGAAAGAAATTAACTCTCTAGAATTCTATGTTGGGTTTTGTTGTTTGTTTGTTTAAGTTCTGTATTCCTGTGAAACTAACATGGCCTTAAAGAATGAACTGGTCTTTTTTTTCTTTTTTTTTTTTTTTCCTTTCAACAATTCCCAAATGGAAGAGCAATATGATACTCCTATTTCAATAAAATTGGTATTTGACGAAGAACTCCTGCTGGATGCATTAGGTGCTGCTGGAGGAGTGGGTAGTATTTTGACCTCAGATGTATTAGTACGCATCACATTGGTACAATGCAGCAATGGTACCCACGAAAAAATAGGCAAAGGATAAATTTAGTGGATCTGCATAGTCGAATGTCTGTTTGCCGTTCTTCAGCGCTTATTTGTGTTTCATGTAAGAAATGGTAACTTCTATCACAGAGTAATGATGGTTTGTTTGTAAAGACAGAAAGATAACAGCTATGGGGAAAATACAGTGGAAACCATGGCTTTATTTTTAAAAACAACATTTATGTTCTATCATGTTGTTATTTATGCATATTAACTGAATGTTTATAGTGCTAGTGAAGACAAATTGATACTAAACTTAACTAGTCAGGATTGTCTGTATCTTTCATTCCTTGCCTGAACAGCTTACGGTAGTCTAAGATTATCATTACTTTACTGGCTCTCAGCATTTGCAAATATGTGTGTGTATATATCTGTCTCTGAAAACATTATTTAAAGAAAATTGACATTACTAGTCCATGTTACATAATTATGGAATCACGGAATTTCAGAGTTGGAAGGGACCTCTAGTCCATCTAGTTCATCTAGTCCAACTCCCCTGCTAAAGCAGGATTGCCTAGAGCACATTACTCAGGACTGCATCCAGGAGGGTCATGAAAGTCTCCAGAGAAGGGGACTCCACAACCTCCCTGGGCAGCCTGTTCCAGTGCTCTGTCACCCTCACCGTAAAGATGTTTTTCCTCATATTTGATCAGAACTTCCTATGTTCCAGCTTGTGCCCGTTACCCATTGTCCTGTTACTCAGAACCACCGAAAAAGAGTCTGGCTCCATCCTCCTTAGACCGACCCTTTAGATACTTGTAAACATTAATAAGGTCCCCCCTCAGCCTTCTCTTCTCCAGGCTAAAGAGTCCCAGCTCTCTCAGCCTTTCCTCATAAGGAAGATGCTCCAATCCCTCAATCATCTTTGTTGCCCTACGCTGGACTCCCTCCAATAGTTCCCTGTCTCTCTTGAACTGGGGAGCCCAGAACTGGACAGAGTATTCCAGTTGTGGCCTCACCAGTGCAGAGTAGAGGGGGAGAATGACCTCCCTTGACCTGTTGGCCACACTCTTCCCTATGCAGCCCAGAATTCTGTTGGCTGCCTTGGCGACAAGGGCACATTACTTGCTCATGGATAATTTACTGTCTACCAAGACCCCCACATCCTTTTCTTCAGAGCTGCTTTCCAGCAGGTCCACCCCTAACCCATATTGGTGCCTGACATTCTTCCTCCCCAGGTGCAGGACCTTACACTTTTCCTTGTTGAACCTCATTAGGTTCGTCTCTGCTCAGCTCTCCAGCCTGTCTAGGTCACACTGGATGGCAGCACGGCCCTCTGGGGTGTCAGCCACCCCTCCCAGTTTGGTATCATCAGCAAACTTGCTGAGCATACACTCTGTCCCCTCATCCAGGTCACTGATGAATATGTTGAACAATACTGGTATTGACCCCTGGGGGACACCACTAGTTACAGGCCTCCACCTCGATCCTGCTCCATTAATCAGAACCCTTTGAGTCCTGTCACACAGCCAGCTCTCAATCCACCTCACTGTCCCCTCATCTAGTCCACACTTCCTCAGTTTCCTAAGGAGGATGTTATGAGAGACAGTGTCAAAAGCCTTGCTAAAGTCAAGGTAGATGAAATCTGCTGCTCTGCCCTCATCCAGCCAACCAGTTATAACATCATAGAAGGCTATGAGATTGGTCAAGTGTGATTTACCCTTGGTAAATCCATGTCGATCACTGGCAATAACTTCCTGCTCCTCAATGTGCTTGGATAGGACATCCAGAACGAGTCGCTCCATTACCTTCCCAGGGACGGAAGTGAGACCAGCTGGTCTGTAGTTCCCTGGGTCCTCCTTCTTGCCCTTTTTGAAGATTGGAGTGATGTCAGCCTTCCTCCAGTCCTCAGGCACCTCTCCTGTTCTCCATGACCTTTCAAAGATGATGGAGGGTGGCCAAGCAATAACATCTGCCGGCTCTCTCAGCACTCACGGGTGCATCTCGTCAGGGCCCGTGGACTTATGGATGTCCAGTTTGGCCAAGTGGTCTCTAACCTGATCTTCCTCTACTGGGGAAAACTCTTCCTCTCTCCAGACCTTCCCCCGTCCCTCCAGGGCCTGGGATTTATGAGGGACAGCTTTAGCAGTGAAGACTGAAGCAAAGAAGGCATTCAGTAGCTCTGCCTTCTCTGTGTCTTCCACCACTAGGGTGCCCATCTCATTCATTAGTGGGCCTACATTTTACCTAGTCTTCCTTTTTCTATTGATATATTGAAAGAACCTCTTCTTGTTATCTTTAACTGTGGTGGTCAAGATGAGTTCTGCTTGAGCTTTGGTCCTTCTAATTTTCGCCCTGCATGGCTTCACTACATCTTGGTATTTTTCATAAGTAGCCAACCCCTTTTCCAAGATCATAAACTTCCCTTTTTTTTCCTGTTACATCTTATAAATGAACTAAAATTGTTAGAGCTCTGTTACGGAGATCGTTGCAAGAGTAATCTTTATATACTTTTAAAAAACAAACAGGAAAAAACGGATCACTATAGAGCACAAAATTTATTTCTAAACTATACTCTAAAGAGACCAGCTGCATAGGCAAACAGAATAGCCTAGAAAATTGTCAAAAAAAAAATTGGTCTGGCTTGACCAAAAGTGAGTCGTAACAAACTAGGTTGAAGCAGTCTTGAAGACATTTTCCAGGTGGCCTTTTCTAAGGTCAAGATAGAAAATCAGGGCAAATACTAAATTTTGACTCTTCACAGTTCATTAATAGCTTATTTACCTATTTACCTCTTAGAAGTCTGTGTTACTATTTATGCATTTGGATGGAAAGGTAATGATTGGAACTGGGACCTCCATTTCAGTATTACTTTACTGTATTTCCTATAATCTCTTAATATGCATGACCTGTCACATTGAACAAATCTGGATGTAGTTAAGAGCCTTCAGGACTGGAGCTTGTTTATGCTGATATATAAAAATATTTTTCCCCTTCCTGTCTCCTGTCCCCGCCCTCCCTCTCATTTTTACTGCTGATATACATTTTCTTTGTTATCAGTTAATGTAAAAACAAATACAGAATGTTTTCCTCTAAAATGTTATAGTGTTTGATCTTTAGTTGTTTAGCCTCAGTGGTGAAGCAGCACAGCAAGTGAGGTAATGGAGCATGTTCTGAGAAGTCCTGCTGGTATCAGAAATGCTTGCCACAACACCACAGAGAGAAAGGCTTTAGCAAGGGTGACCGTTAACAAATGAGAGTTTGCATTTACTGCTGGATCAAGCATGAGTAGAAATATGCATAAATGACCGCAGCTGTCCCGTTTTAGTCTGGTCTCTTGTTTTATGGCTAACAGATATGGCAATAAGCATCAAGCAGCCAAATATTTTGCACTGTTGAGTAAATGAAAATCTGTGATAATAAGAAAGTATAAAGTAATTATAACTTGAATTCTGGGGATCAGGCACTGTCCTTACTATCTTACTACGCATCATGCCCTGACTTGAGGCATGTTTTCCAAATAATTTCCTGCAATACCAGCTCCCGTCCCTGTGAGTCACTGGCTACTCACACCCAAAACACCCTTACATCTCTCATTGAATAGCTAAGCACCCTTAAGACTGGCACTTTCTTGAGAATGGAGTGCTTGTGGCTTTAGCAGCTTTCCTTGAAATAATTTTTATTGTCTGCCAAACCTCTGAATAAAGTCAACATGAATTTATTATAGTAAAATGCAAGATTTAAGAAAATTACTGTATTCAGAAAGAGGTGTGTGACCATAAGTGAAATCTGTGCATAATAACTACTTTTAATTTCATTTAGCGCCAGATGACTTTTTCTCTGTTTCACTCACTTAAAAAGCAGGCAGTAAAAGCCTAAACTTGCAATGATGGTGTCGTAGGACTGCTGGTTTGGGAGTAGGTTGATACCTATCCCTGGTTTCCTTGGTGTGGGAACACTATTGCAAAGCTTTTTGCTGTTCAGCTGCATGAAATTCAGGCTGCTGCCTGTGTAGAGTTCAGTAAAATGTTTATTGTTGGGCTGTTTTTAATATGAGGATACCAAAGCTGTACTCATTTATTTTTAGTTGAGACTGGGAATGTTAAGTGGGAAGGAAACATAATCTAAGACATGTTTTTTTAGTGAAGAAACTTAAATGGGCTGATAGAGTCATTTATTTATAGGATTCTGCATGACATTAATATATCTTAAGCAAGTTTGAAAATCACTGCAGATGGCTTCCAACAGACAAGTGCTGTGTGATGTTGCAACAGGGAGCATTTATTTTGTGGTAGCCAATGGAGTAATAACGTTTTAAAAATAACTATAGTGTGCATAATTACTACTATATAGATATGTAGTAATTTTCAAAAAGCTTCTATATACTGAACAGGAAATAAAATGTACTAAACCAGACTTCTGACCCTTCAAGTTTCTAGGGTAGCCATATAGAAAGGAATGTCATCATAGTTTTATGGATATAAAATATTTAGTCTGTTTCTGCTTTTGAATGATCTTTTCCTGTCTTGCAGATGCTGTCTAAAATGAATCATTAGTGCAAATGATATGAAAATTTATAAAAAACAAAAAAAAAGAAACAAATTACAACAAACTTGTAATGAAAACCAAAATTTAATACTGCAACTACAAAAATATATAATATAATCACACAGATTCTGTTTCTACTTGTATTAGTGCACATTCACTGTGAAATAGGTAGGCTCATTATAAATTCGTGTTGGTGGAAATTGGACAAGAATCCAACCTAGCAACTCATGTAAAACAATAGTATTAACTAATTATCCTTCCAACCTCTTGAAATTAAATTAAATTATTTAGAATTTGATTGCCCCTAAACACTATCTTTTTGTCCTGTAATTGTAGAGTATCTGGAATGATAAGATGAGGGTTCATAAATAAGGCTGAAGACAACTGAAAATTGTTATTGTGTCAATGTCTGTGAGAGATAAAACAAAAATGTATGATGATGTTCTACGAACATGAAATATCCCTTTTGCTGAAACATACATACAAAAAACCAATAATATTTTTTTGAAAAGGGATTAATTTTTTAATATTATTTTTTTTATGCATAGTTCCTTACACATATATTCTATTATCTATTATCCTAAGTGTTCTGTCTTATGTTCTCATACATCTTAATTTATAATAACTGATCTTATCTCACATTGAAGCAGATTGAAATGTCACTTCTTCTATTATTGGAATGATAACAAATATGGAATACTATGACGTAAGTGAAAATAACTTTTCTGGTTTTCAAAAAATAAGCACATGAAAAACTTAATTATTTGATTAAGAGAAGTTTGAAATTCGCAGTTCAATAATGTATTTAATCATGTCATTAGTTTTAATCATGCTAAGTACTTATCTGTTTAAAGGTTATTTTCTAAGTACCTTGGTGACTATGAACTGTACATCTCTGCAAACTGACATCTACTGACTATCCCCAGATTAATCTCCATTCTTTATTTGCTTCCTGTTTTTAGTGGATATTGTTAACAAGAATGAACATTAATGCTTCATGTAATAGCAATCAGTGAAACTCTGAAAGACTGTAACACTGCTCCATCCAGCATGAATCAAATTTGCAAGAAAGAGAGGTGAATATAGGTGCAGGTTGATTGTAAATCTGTATCTGCAATGAGGAATACCAAAAGGCAATTTCTTAACAATGGTTACTAAGAGTAGTTTTCTATTTGTACTATACTGCCCTGCATAGTTTTTCTCATGAAATGATTTAAAATTTATCATAGTATTGCATGATAATACTATGATGCAATAATACTATAATTCTACAATATGCTATGCTACGAGTAGTATATATTGAAAAGTTTTAGTGAATATTTTCATACATTCAAGATCTACATGAGATCACCTTTGTGGTCTTATTGAAATCACCTTTGTGATTTAATTGAAATTGCATTTTTTAGCAGAGGAAGTAGTATTTAATACTTTTTGACCCTTATATAAAATATGCTCTGCATAGTTTATGTATGTTCCTATAAAAATCTATTGTATCTTGTATAGTAAAAGTGTTGAAATTATTAGGTGGCTGCTACTCTCTTGCGGTATTGAAAGCATGCACTGCACAGTGACATTTTCTGCTTTCCTATGTACTTATAAAATGCATGAGATAGGGAGAGACAGAGAATTTTCCCACAAGAGACACAACATGTGCGATAGAAAGCATTTCTGAAGATGTAGAATTGTCAAAGAATTGAATGTAAAAGAAACCCATGGAGATCTAGGACAACAAATTCACTGGTCCTTTCTTCTACTACAACAACAACTGGTGGGATTGTAAAATTGGATTTTTGAACCAGTGAGTCAAGTCTTGTGCTATGACAGGCAATCACATCATGATACATAACTGTATCAAGTTTCATTTTAAACTCTATTATTAGATTTTTTTTTTCCTGTTACAGTATAACTTACCAGGAAAAAAAAAAAAAAATTGTTCCAGAGACTTATGCTGCTAAGAGCCTTAATCTAATTTTCATCCTGTACTTAACATGAACAATTCACATATTTGCTTTTGTGTTCTAATGTTTGCTGTATTCATACATAAAAGCCTTAGTCCCTCTCAAAGTAGGGCCAAATCAAATTACCTCATCAAAGTCAGCGCTAGAACATAGATGAGACTAAAGATGAGGCAGTCAGCCAAATAAAGACCTCTTAAAAAAAAATTTTGGCTTTTCATTATGTATTAGAATGCTTGGAAAAGTATGTGGTTTGATCAACTTGTCAGTATTAGAATTAGTTATAGAATAAAGTGCTGACATGAATAGGGAGGAAAATATATCACCCTGAGGAAAACAGTGCAACGTGTGCTAGAAGAACAAGGAAGACTTAGAACAAAGTCTTACAATGAACGGACAGGTCCCTTGTACAGACATCCAGATATCTCAGGCAAACATAAAAGTAAAATATTTGTTAGTACTGTTTTTCTCTAAAAGACCGTAGAACTAGTAAATACAGAAATTTGAATGGAAAAATCATGCTGGCAGAATGCAATAAGTGACCATTAATTCTTTATTCTTTTCTTATCTCAGTATTCGCTCATGTAGGCCCAAAGCCAACAAGATTCTAGCTGTTCATCAGTGCCTCTTAATTATGTTCTATGTCACTCTACCCTCAAAATGTAGTATTTTAAGCTACGTTATGTTCAACCAAAGAAGAAGAGTAGAAGTAGTTTTTCTTTTTAAATGTGTGGAGAGCAAGAATAAGTTTTTGCAAGTTTCGGGGGATATATAAATTCAGCTTGGGTATTTGAAGGACCTTGAATGCCTAGGGTAGGTATAAAATTGGTGTAGACAGTGTACCAAAGAGGAAGAGTTATTTTAAGGGCGTAAATACCTGTCTTGGCAAACTACATCTGGAAATGTAGCCCATATCTTTTATCTGTCACAGCAAAGCAAGAAACTCGTGTTCTTCCTTTAAAAATACACTCAAAGACCTATACTTAACTACTCATAGAAATCTGCTAAATCCAACAGTAAAGAAACTTGATAAAAATTCTGCAAGAGGGTAGGAAAAAGAGAGCTGAAATATGGCACCTTCTCTGTTAAACAGAAAATACTACCTGTGTCAATCAGATTTCCATAAGAATTAGGAGGCTGAATACTTTGGAAGATCTAGATCAGGAGTTTTAACAAAGCACACATGAAGAGGTGAAAGAGTTAATCAGATCTGTACCACTTTGCAGGCAAATGCTAGTTTGTAGGGAAATGTGGTAATATTTCTTAGTTGATAATGTGTAGATTTTTAAGGGTAGATGACTGTTTAGATATCATAATTCTTCAATGTCAACATAATGAGAGGGGTGAATAAACATGTAGTTACCACATTTCTTTACATGAAAGTACAGATGATCTTTTTTTACCCTTCAGGAGCTTGTTCTACAAACAATTTAAACCTCAGATAGGCAAGTAAAAGGAGATCTAATCTATAGCTGCCTCTGAAGGACCTACTCGAGGATTTGAATTATAGTCCTAATTTAGTTCTCTGCTTGTTCAGACTGGGATTTTTCAATGCTGTAAGGGAGTAGCTATTAGCTCCCACTGAAAGCACAAACCCCTTTGCAAAAACTGATTTAAATTTGTCTTTATAGTGTTACAGGTACCTATTCCTATGTTTAATGCTGGTAGAATGTTTTGCACCTTTTAAAGCTATCAAATTTACTATGTCAGATTAATCCTTGGCTTGTAAATATTACAAACTTCATAAAAAAGAGATGAAACTAGTAAAGTTTGCAACCTGATCTTTTTGAGAGCATGGGATGAAATCCTGCTCCCACAGAAGGTAGGAGGAATTTTACCACTGACTGCGGATCAATGGATCCGCAGCTGTTATCCGTGCAATAGAGTTATTGACAGAATTCACCTACCTGTTTCTTGGTAGTGATTTAATTCATGACAACAGTGCTTACAAGATCGATACTTATGGCAATTATAATTGCCAAGCAATTGTCCATATTAATAATGTCTGCTGAATGCCTGACAAGAATTTGATGATGTTTATGTCTGTCATTTGCCTGAAGACATTTATAGAATCTACTAAATGCTTCACTGTATTTATAATTACCATTGTATCTCATAGTATTTTAATGCTCCTGGAAAACCACACAAAACTTCAACATGGTGGAATGTTAAGAAGTTTGGTATTTTTAATTTAAATATAATGAATAGTACTGTTCTAAGATTTTTTGAAATCTGGCTTAATAATACATGAT